>NW_005358211.1:175559-178491 GCF_000412655.1 Myotis brandtii
GTACTGAGGTTTGTTTCACAATGAAGAATATGGTTGCTAATTCAGATGTTATAAATACAGAACAAAAGGCATCGGTAAACATTTCTGAGAAAGGTGATTACTCAAATAATAGCCTACGATATTCTGTATCTAGAAAAAGTCCCAAACATATGAGAATCTATGAGTAAAGCAATCAAAGAACAGAAAAGCTAATATACCATTTTATTTTTCAAAGGGTTAACTGAATGAAAGACTAACTTACCAAGGAGACTCTTCCAAAGGGAACACACATAAGAGTGATTTTTTAAAAAGGAAACAATATGGAACCTGTTTTTGCATTTTCTAAGAATAAAAGCCTGAAATTTGATTTGAGCTATACTTTTTATGATTGCATTCAAGTGGAGGCAATGTTTTTTGTTTGGTTAGTTGGTTTTTGTTTTTGTGTATTTTATTTTTAGCTAACAGTCATGTTGGTGCAGTACTGCAAAACTAAAGCCCATGCATCTGTCTGCCTCCAAAGCCATAATCCTTCAGAAGTCCCCATAAAACTCATCTTCTTGGTTGAACCTTAATTCACTTGCTAGTCCCTCAAGGATATTAACAAATTAAAATATATCTGCATGTACATAGTTATTATGTTATTTTGTTCTAAATGTGGTCTGCTTTGGGATTTTTAAGACTTTCATTTTATTAGATTTTTAAATAAAATCTTTCAGTGTTTCAAGATTATTTGTTTTGCTATAATATACATAGCACAACCTCAAAACATACTGATTCATATATATATAATGACTAAGCAACCTTTATGACGGAACGACCAGAATGACCAGAACGACCGGTTGACCAGTCACTATGATGCTCACTGACCACCAGGAGGGAAATGCTTAATGCAGGAGCTGCCCCCTGGTGGTCAGTGTGCTCCCACAGGGGGAGCGCTGCTCAGCCAGAAGCAGGGCTCATGGCTTGCGAGCACAGCTGTGGTGGTGGGAGCCTCTCCCAACTTTGTAGGCAGCACTACTGAGCGGTGGCAGCAGGCACAGCAGGCCAGGATGAGTGCGAGCAGCACGGCACCCAGCCCCAGTTCTGGCTCCTCCCTGGCCACCTGCCGCTTGGTGCACTGCTACATCCCTCTCACAATCCAGGACCACTCAGGAGCCTAAACCATCAGTTGGACATCCCCCAAGGGATTGAGAGAGGGTGCAGGCCAGGATGAGGGACCCCACCCGTGCACGAATCTATGCACTGGGCCTCTAGTAATAATATAAGATTCATGCATTACATTTATGCCAGCTTGCAGATCACACTCAAGTACTTGGATTTCAGAGATTTTCTTGGCACTTAATTTAAAGTTATGACATCGGTCTTCCAAATCTGACATTTATATGATTGGTGGATTGCACTGCAATTTATTAACCTTTATCTTGTTTTTGTGCTCACTGGTTCATCAGATGCCACACTGTCAAAAAAGAAGAGCATTAACAATTTTCCTACTTCTCTGTCAATTAGTGTGTCTTTCCAAGTGCATTGCTGATAATACATAAATATTTCTTAGCTTGGCTGTAGCCTTAAACTCTCTATAATCTTTATAAAGTTCAGGGAGCTATCTGTCTTTGAATTCTCTAATCTTGTGGATTTATATAGTAGTAAACCCAAGAGCTACTTTCCAGCCCCATGGTGGCTACTCATACTCTTATTTCTTTGCCAAAACTGCATTTGCCCTCTTTAAAACAGTATTACTTTCAATATTCTTTGAGGGTCTGTCCATCAAGACTGACTCAGTTTTCATTTCTGGCTCTAAGGATAATCAATCACCAACCCACTATTACATCCTGCCAGTATAAATTTTGATAATTATAAATAAATGGTCAGTTAATGACACATTTATTTTTAAATGGAATGTTAGGAGTATTCTGGATTACTGAGAATCTTGGCCCCTGGTTTCTACTTCTTGATTTCTACTTCATTTAAAATTTTCATTTAGCTTGAAATTTAGCTTAGAAATATTATTCTTGTTTTCTCTATTTAAATATAAGCATACTGGTACTATTTTTCTCAAAATTTTTTTTGTAATCCTCTCCTTGAACTAAGGTTTGTTCATCTCATTTTTCTATAAATATCCTTATACTCAATAGTTGCATGCTCTTGCAAAACAAACAAGCAAATCATTCCTGAATAATGAAGGGCTTCCAGGCTATAGTGAGTACCTTAGATTTCCAATGATGTAAAGGTGGGGTTATCCTATTTCTTTGTCCCTTTGCCCTTCTGTATAGGAGTCCTATAAGCAGTATGTCAGGATATTGTGTTTCAATGTAAAAGAAAACCTGAATTAGATTCATTAAACCACAATATTTTATAACATTTGCTTCTCAAAATTTGAAGAGAGATAACCCTAGGATTCATTTAGTTACTTGAAAATATTAGAAATCTGGGTTGACAATTCTGCAATTCATTTTGCTCTTTTCATCATGTTATAAGAATTATGCAAACCTCTAAATATCATGTCCTCATGTGATAATGTCCCAAGTGGGAAGGAAGAGAAACTCTTTTCTCATAAGATTATTAAATAAGGAAATAAAATTCTTCTCTGAAAATATTTTTATTGGCCAAAATTGGGTCATATAGACACCCGAATCCAATCACTGGCAAATAAATATCATGGAATAATCACTATTAGCTTTGAACAATCATGATTCAAACCTCAGAGCTGTTGTATGAGAACACTACTCTTTTGAGTTCACCCTTGGGTACCTAAATTTAAATGAAATTGGTTTTCCAAAACAGCTAGGAACAAAGGGGAATAGATGTTGTATGGATAACCAATATTGGTCACTATAGACACTTTGTTCTGTATTTGAAAATTATCCATTTGAAGGCTTTTGCTAACTCCCTTAGAATAGAATTAAAAGTGCTAACCATAGAAACAAAAATAATTAAGTGGCATACATAAAATACC
>NW_005358211.1:178824-239511 GCF_000412655.1 Myotis brandtii
ATAAACTTGCTTAATTAGACCTGCTTTCTGATTTAGCTAAGCTTTTTCCAGCCCGGTGAAGCACCCCAACTTCTCTTTCAGGTAATTGTCAGCAACACAGCAGTAAATATCAACACAAAGCAGATTATTATTGTAGATCACACAGGGAGAACAAAGGGTAAAAAATTTTGACTATATTCTGTGCTGTGAGAAAACCTAATGTCATTATCAAGGTCCCTCATTTCTTACTTCTTTTCAGTCGGGTCAAGTTTCTAAGCTTTCTAAATCTCCATTTTCTGGATAATGAAAAGAAAATAGGATTCCACTGAGTCTCCTATCTGCCTAGTCTGGGACTTCTGTGAGGATAAAATGAGATGAGGCAGGGGAACACGCTTCACAGACATTTGGTTACAGTGTGAAATGTTTGCACCTGGCTATAAAGCAAGTCGGGTTCCTAGGCTGAAGAAACTCCAAGGAGACTAGGTGTCACTAGGGAGAGGAAGCCCGGCGTTGTTATGTGATTTCATTACTCAGTGCCCATAGTGATAATTTGGGCTGGGCTGGGCTGTGGGCCACATTTTGCGCCATGGGGTCTTGGCAGCATTGGCTGCTATTTGGTGGGCTGTCACTCCAGGGTGGGGACAGGGCCTGTGTCCCACTTAGGGGAAGCCGAGTGTTGCTTTGTGAATGCCAGGTCTGCAGTGCCGTTTCTCTGTAAATGGCCAGTGCGCATCACAGCAGCTCCTGCATTGAGCATCTGCCCCTTGGTGCTCAGGGAGTGTCATAGCAACCGTTCAGATAGTCGGACACTTAGCACATTAGTTTTTTATATATATAGATTACCACAATAAAACTAATTAGCCTACCCACCACCTCACATACTTATCATTCTTTTGTGTATATGGTATCTATTCTTTTAACAAATTTTAGGTATATAATATAGTATTATTAACTACTAGAGGCCCAGCACATGAAATTGTGCAGGTAGGATCTCTAAAGCCTAGCCTCCTGAGATCAGTACCATCTTCTGCCCGTTTGCCAGTCCCCAGGCCAAACGCCACCTCTGCTGCAAGGCTGTCAGGTCGTTGGGATCACAAGCTCATCCCCAGCTGCTCAGGGGCTCAGGCCTGTGGGAAAGCAGGCGACGGTGACTTCACCTCCATGCTCATGCGCCAGGCCAGCTGCTGATGGAACATGCTGCCCACCGCTGCCACCACCGCCACTGCTGCTGCTAGGGCTTGAGGCACCTACAGAAGCTTCAGGGTGCGCCTGCGTCCTACCCGCCCTGACGTGAGCGGCCCAGAGCGGGCAGTGCATCCCATCAGCGGCTGGCCAGTGTGCGCTCACAGAGGTGAAGTAGCCAGCACCTGCCTTCCTGCAGGCCTGAGCCCCTGAGCAGTGGGGGATGAGCTGGTAATCCCAATGGCCTGACAGCCAGCCAGGTCCTCCTGCCACCCACCCTGATTCCCCCATTCACCATCACTGATCCATCAAAGCCTGAAGGCTGGGAGCAGAGACTAAGAGGTTAGCTTTTCAGCCTGTGCGCCAGTCCCCAGTCCAGCCCTGCCCCTGCCCTGCCCCCCTCACTTGTGGGCTGGGGGTGGAGAGAGGGACCCAGAGGTGCTCAATACACCTCATGGTGACCGGTCATTTGGTCATCACAGTCATCACAGACACTGGACTTTTATATATATATAGATAATCACCATGCTGTACATTAGATCCCCAGAAGTTATTCATACTACTTAACTAAAATACTTGGTATCCTTTTAATTGAGAAAAATAATCAGAAGAAAGCTTCCAGAATTTTTCATTTACTTTCATGCATTTGTGTCCATATACTCTACTTCTCACCTATTTGTATGAATAAAGTATCCATTATCCAAGCTGAGGCCAACTTCACTACTTTGCACTTGACCTATCTTTTCTGATCTACTCTCCCATTCTTCAGCCCTCATGCACATTTCACTTACTAATGAGCCTTTCCTGGCCACTATATTAAATATTGTTTAATATTTAATTCACCATTTAGTTACTAAACTATTTCCATTTTCCATTCCTACTCTATTTTTCTGTATTATTATTTTTTCTAAGTATTTATTGCCATCCAACATTCCATGTTTTAGTATTCCCAGTACCTATAAGATTGTTTGACACATTTTATAAACATTATAAGTGCCTGTTGAATAAAAATTAACAAAGAAGGATTTATCCTATCACCCTTGCTCAAAATTATGATTAGCTTATTCAAAATGGACCAGTTAATTCTCAGGTCATGATGTTCAGAAATAATGTAAGATTTCTTCTTACAATTCTGATATTGGTCAGTATGTTTCTAATTAAATTTAAGAATTTTGCAATACTTTTATTTTTGTTCCCCCTCCTCATTTTATTTATGATTTTAGAGCTATCATCATCCTTTTAAAAGAAAAATACATTTTGCTATAATTGTTTTCTAAATTCTCCATTCATGAAAAGTTTAAAATTTTACACAAAATTTCTAATTTGTAAATCAAGAACAATTTCCGGTTCTAATTTGAAATGTCCAACTTTATCTCCCACTAGTTTTCTCCTTTAACCATGCATTTGTAACAAAGAAACTACTACCCATTTGTTACACATTTAAAAATATATTTCTTATTGTTCCCCAAAACCAGATTTGGTTGATTTTATTATATCTACATTCAATTTAATCTCTTTCTATTAGTTCTTTTTTTCTTAATATCTTTCCTTTGATAAATTGTTTTTTTAAATTCAAAGATTGGAATCTATTTCATATACATGCATTTGTAGCCCTTTTATCTTCACACTCATTTCTAGCTATTGTAAACTTTTTAATTTCTGTGATTAAACTGTATACTGTGTTAGAACAGGGATTATATCTCTAGGGTTGCATATCTTAGTCTATAACATAGTTCATAGTGGATATATCCATGCTTATATACATACATAAATACATGTACAGATAGATACATTTTATATATACTTATTGAGGAATTGTAAAATTGTATGACTGTACAATCCATTTTGTTGGCCAACAAAGAAGAATTTATCCTATCACCCTCACTCAAAATTATTAATCTCTTTAAGAAATGTATTCCATTTTCTAACTTTGCAAGTTTTAAATCTAAAGGAAACTCATTTTATATTATGAATTTGAATAACATTTATTTTAAACATATTACTTAATTATAATAAAGAAAAATAAAGTCACAGGTTAAATTGTTATTTTAATAGCATCCACCAAAATTGAGTATTATTCAAATATAACATTCTTACTAATTTTTGAAACTGAAATAGATAATGAAAAGATATATGCTCCTGTTATTAATGCTCGAGTTACTGAAGTGCAAAATTTTAATGAAAGTCTTCTTAGAAAACTTTATGTAAAATAATGGTTATAACTCAATGAAAAATGTGTGAAATATATTTAATGCGTTAAGTAGTTAAATCCAGTCTATTGTCAATAATATGTTTTTTTAAATAAAAAAACAAACTTCAAAATACATTACACACAGTTGAAAAGTTTTTAACTTCCAATTGTTTTAGTAATTATTTCTAAAATATATATCATACTTTTAACATAAAATTACTTTATAAATTCCATTAAATTAAAACATTTTCTTATGTTTTCAATACTTTTAATTTTAACAGAAATATTATTTTTCCAAACAATGCCATTATTATCAGAAAAATTCTGATAAAATTTTCCACACAATTCCATTATCCATCTTCATTGGCCATGCTACCAACAATTTTTAGGCACAAACTCTCCCTTATTTTGTTCCCCTTCTTCCTCCCTCCCCCTTCCTTCCTTCCTTCCTTCCTTCCTTCCTTCCTTCCTTCCTTCCTTCCTTCCTTTCCCTCCCTCCCTCCCACCCTCCCTCCTTTCCTCCCTCCCTTCTTTCCTTCCTCCCTCCCTTCCTCTCTTCCTTTTGGTACAAAAACTAAGTGGACTAGACTTGTAGCCATCCAGCCCTTTCTAATTACTTTGCATCCTGCTCCCACGCTTACCCCTCAATTGTCATAATAAATGTAACTCAAAGGGCAGAATATCAAGGTCTTTTTTAATTACTTGTGTAAAAGTAAAAGTAAAGCTGAAATATGAAGAAAGATTAGGAATTAACTGGGTGAAGAGGAAATAGCACTCTATGAACAGGAATAAAAAAATGAAAGAATAGTGTGGCAGAAAAGCATGTAATGCTTTATGGAATTGAAAAACAATTGAGAATGAATGAGCCAAAGAGAATAAAGAGAGTATGGTACAAAATAAAATAAGAAACAAAGTCAAGGTCAGCCCATGTGTGAGAGCGTCTGGTGAAGGTTAGAATGTTAGACCTAATCCTCAAGTAAATGAAGAGGAATTGAATGTCTTTATTGTTTTTTAATCTTTACTGTTGAGCGTATTACAGATGTCTCCCTTTTTCCCCCCATCAGCTCCCTCCACCCAGTTCCTGCCCTGCCCCAGGCCTTCACTACCCTATCGTCTCTGTCCATAAGTAAAGCATATCTAATCTAATAATAGACAAACATGGTAATTGACTGTACCTTCACTACACCTCCCATTGGCTAATCAGCACGATATGCAAATTAACCGCCAACAAATATGGCGGTTAATTTGCATACGTAGGCTCCAAGCAGTGGAGTGAGGCCTGCCGTTTCTGGGGCAGCTGGAGCAGCAAGGCCTGACGGCCCAGGGGCCGGCAGAGCAGCGAGGCATGACGTTTCCGAGGCCAGTGGAGCAGTGAGGCCTCATGGCCCCGGGGCCAGCGGAGCAGCGAAGCCTGACGTTTCCAGGGCCGGCTCCGGCCAAAACTCGGCCAGAGCGAAGGCCTGGGCCCCGGGTGCTGGAGGCAAACCAGTGCCAGCAGCCAGGGGAAAGGAAGGCCTATTGCACGAATCTCTTCATGCAACAAGCCTCTAGTCTTATATTAAAAAAAGGCTAATATGCAAATTGACCATATGGTGAAAGGACTGGTCGCTATGACGCACACTAACCACCAGGGGGCAGACACTCAATGCAGGAGCTGCCCCCTGGTGGTCAGTGCACTCCCACAGGGGGAGTGCCACTCAGCCAGAAGCCGGGCTCATAGCTGGAGAGCTCAGCAGTGGTGGCAGGAGCCTCTCCCGCCACCATAGCAGCGCTAAGCATGTCTGACTGCCGGCTTAGCCTCTGCAGGGAGTGGGCATGAGCTGTCATTTGGACCTCCCCCGAGGGCTCCCAGACTGCGAGAGGGTGCAGGCTGGGCTGAGGGACCCCCCTGAGTGCATGAATTTCATGCACCAGGCCTCTAGTATACATATAAATTCTTTGGTTAGCAAGAGAGTGAGGGATGAACATTCAGCTACTAAGCCCAAAGAGCAACTTTGTGCAGATTACCAAAAAAGGCCCTTTCATCAAGACACTTAATTGCCATCTGCTAAAAAAATGTCAAGTACCTATTACTTTATAAGTATATAAAACTACTGAGTGAAGACTGTCCCCTAAGGCTGTTTAAATCACAACCTGCGCAACTATAACCCGCAGTCTGAGTGACTGGAGAAGACCTTGTGAAAAAAGCATTATATGTAAGTGAGAGGAGTACATTAGCTAAGGCTAGAACAGAAGCAGAAAGATGATTGGGAGTTTGTTAACAAGATAGTGCATGAACAATGGTGCATAAATAAGAATAACTAAGATTGGGGTTTAATATTAGAAATAAAAAACCGATGTAACATAATTAGAAGGTAAGATTAACAGAACGATGTTGTAGGTCAGATATGAGAAAGATAAGGAAAGGGTATTGTCCTGGATGGTCCCTCGGTTTCTGGGTTTCTGTCTCATTTAAGGGCATGTATCCATTATAACAATAAACACTGAGAAAGAACTGGCGCTGGGGAATAAAGAGGAAAGATAATTAGTTTAGTTTTTGACATGTTAGTTTGGAAAGGTTTTGAAAGTCAAATGGTGAGATCAAGAGGATAGTGCAGCCGTGAGCAAACTACAGCCCACGGGCTGGATTCGGCCCCTTTGAAATGAATAAAACTAAAAAAAAAAAAGACCGTACCCTTTTATGTAATGATGTTTACTTTGAATTTGTATTAGTTCACACAAACACGCCATCCATGCTTTTGTTCCGGCCCTCCGGTCCAGTTTAAGAACCCATTGTGGCCCTTGAGTCAAAAAGTTTGCCCACCCCTGGGATAGTGGATACAAATTTAAAGCTCAAGGAAGAAATTTCAGCTGAAGATAAAATTGAAAATCCTTGACTTACATGTGGAAATGAGGGCTGTCTGCTCAGAAGAGACTGCTGGGGAGAGAGTAGGGGCAGATAAAGAGTTAATGTGTAGCAATTGGGGGTTGTGAAGAGAATAATTATTCCTTGAATGTGATAGTGAATAACCATAAAAAAGAGGAAATGTCACCAAGTCCACAGAGAGATAAGTTTAAAGAAGGAAGGAGTGGTCAACTGTATTCGATTCTACTGAGACATCACATAAAATAGAAAGTTTAAAAAAGCTTTTTTTGGTTAACTTTTTCAAGGACCATTTAAATGAGAGAGAAATGAATTGATCTAGTTGGAAGTAAATTACCAAGTGTGTGTGTGTAAGAAATGGAGGCAGCAAGTACAGAGTATTCTTGAAATGTGGTTGAAAAGACCTACATAGACATCAGAAATGTATGAGAAAGAGTATAACAATAATCTGTCGTTTTATTTCATTAGCTTATGTTTTCTGCATGCTTATTTATTTTTTAAATTTATCTTTATTGTTGAAAGTATTATAGATGTCCCCATTTCTTCCCCCATGGGTTATGAAGATTATTTGTATTTAATGTGAGATTCTCCAGCATATTTAAAAGAATAATGTTAACAACTGTTCTGAACCTTAGTGAGCCTTGTATTCAATTCTTATATATTAGATAACACTATACTCACTTTAGGAAGGAAGATATATTAAGTTTATCAAAATCAGAAGGAAATATCAGACAAGTAGTATTACATCTTATCTTTTAAAAAAAATAGTTAATATTTTAGGAGGGAGCAGGGGGAAATAAAGCTAAGGGGCAAGTTTTTAATAGGATATTTGGAGACACACAAGACGACTGCTCTAGTTGCAGTTTCTTTTTCTGTAGTCATGAGATATAAGATCTGGAAAATAAAATGAACTTTACTAGTTCAAAGTTTTAAATGCCAAACTCAAGATCTATGGAATAGTAGGGAGAATAGTGAGGCCAAAACATGAAATATGGGGCTGATGAAAAGATTCCTGTAGTTCACACACTGTCAAAGTCATCATAATGAAACCTCACAAATGGGTATACTTCTCAGTGATGCAAAGGTGCTCAGAAGCTGCCAGATCTCTGTTCACCTGATGGTGTCACTGCTTTTGTAAATGTCAACAAACACTTTTGTGAAGCTTTTGATGCTTTTCCTTGGGGTGCAGCCAAAATTATTCAAACAACTCTTGAAAATGTATATCCCTACAGAAATTATTCTAGGCTGAAACATGTTAAATTTGAGAATGTATACAGACTCCTGCACATTAATCTACGAATTTAAATTAAAAAAATTATAGCTGTCAGTTTTCTTTAAATATTTTCAAAGTATTATATGTTTATTATGGGAAAATTTTAAATAATATTTTAAAATCAGCATGCAGTAATCCTAAAATAAGTGAACCAAAGGAATATATATTCCAACTTAACTCTCCTCCTGCCTTTATCACTTCTGCTGGTATTCACCTTCAGATAAACCCAGAAGGAAGCCTTAGGATAAAGGAACTCTGATCATTTGGAGGGCACATAGAAAAGGGTGCATCTGAAAAAGAAAGTGAAAGATATCCAGTTGAGGGACATTGTTGTCACATCCTCACATGGCTTGCTACATTTCTCCTACTCCCATAGTTAAGTATGAGTTTCAAGACAGTTCTAAGAGTTCTCCATCATGTAATTTACTAGGCCATTATTAATCAACTGATTTTTAATTAACCAGGAATAGATGTTGTTTGCTCAATTTTGTTTGGGTTTATTTATATGTTTTATGAGGGCCAATTTTAGGCCAAGTCCTCAGCAGGTGCCCATTAGAAGTTAATTCAGAATTGGTTTTTGCCTCCTATGAAACTTAATGAAATTTGGTGATACAGACAATATAAGGTAAGAAATCAAGTCTATAAATAAAAGATTCCAAAATTTAAAGCATTTCAAAGAAAACAAATAATGTTGAAACAAATAATGATTTGGGTGGAAGATGAAGGAGAGTATATAGGGAGTGCACTTTAATATGATGCCCATGGAAGTTATTATTAAAGAGCATATTTAAGCTGAGACTTATAATGTGATTTATCAACAATGATGACAATAACAACAAAACAGCCAGGACAAGATCTGAGGAATATCACTTGAGAAATATTATTCCAAAGACTCACAGATGGGGAAAGATTTAAGGGCGCATGCATCCTGGGAAGTGAAAGGCCAGAGAAGTTAGGGTCTTATGTAACAAGCCAAGAAAAGAGGAGTTGAATTTGACCAGACAAATGACACCTCATCTTGTAGCCTATAGCTATCAAAATTCTATAAGCCTTGGAAAGCCTTTAGAACCTTGTTTCTCTGACACTCCACATCCAATCAGTCAGTGAATTAAATTAGCTTTATTTTCAAATATATTCAGTACCTAACCACATCTTATGACTGCTGTTACCATCTTGTTCCCAGACACCATGACCTCACAGCTTCCTCATTGTTCCCTCAATCTTGCACTACTGCTGGTCTCCACACAGCAGCCAGGAGCATCATCCTAAGGGTAGGAGTAATTCAAGTTGCACTGGCTCAATACTGCTCCACCTCAACATCTTCAGATAAACAAGATTGGTGTACAGTTTGTTTTCTCTAGCCATCCACTAAAATTGCGTTTTTGAGCATTTCATAAAATGAACTGGAACACATTTATTTCAATGCTCTTGAACTCTTTATATAGGTAGAGAAAGCTGTTGGAGGGGGGTTGTGAGGGTAGAGGGATTGAGAAAAAAAAGAGAAAGGACTCATTGATATGGACAACAAACAGTGTGGTGATTGCTGGAGGTAGGGGGGTGAAGCTGGAAAAGCGTATATAGAAGGGATGAATGGTTATGGGAAAAAATAAAGAGAAAAAAGGTTATAACTTACTATAATGTAAGTCAAGAAGTTTGGAAAGTTTATTTATTGAAAATATATTAAAATATTTTGAATTTTCCTGGGCTGTTCATTTATTCAGCTATATGTATTATTCAATAACTATTGGTGACTTATAATTAATTGTTCGGTCTTGAATTATATTTTTATTGCAATGCAGCTCAAAGAATCGGGCCTGTAAATATTCTTTTTCACATTAATTTGGAATATCATTGTAGTCTTATTTTTTTACTTTATTGTGAAAAATATTAATCCTGTATATGCAAAACTTTTATAAATCTTTTTATATAACTCTCTATGTCACTTATATATCTGTATTTTACATACTATAATCAAAATATCTAATGAATTATATTATTCTAAGATATATTCTTATTCATTTTAGGTTACTTATTCTTTCAATGATCAGGTGATCTATTAATATAGTCCTAAATGGTGGTTTAAGTTGATTTTTCTTGTATTCATTACATATTTTGTCTTGTTAAATCCCATACTTTGTTACTTGAGGCAAAGAGCTTCATAACTGTCATATAGCCTCTGGGGGGCTATAAACTAAGAATTTTGTCTCATGTAATTTTGTTTAGACATGTTGTCTTAGGTATCTTGAAATGTAACAGCAGTATTTTATGGTCTAAAGACTGAGAAACTTTTTTTAGTTTTATCATAGTGATTAACTCCACTTTAATAAACGGATTAATTTTGTTAGTGAATAGCATCCTTTTCTAGTTTCCATCACTGCAGTAGCTTCACCTAATTTTTATACTGAAGCTCTCATTCAATGAGAGTTTTGACTTTGAGGTGGAAAGGAGATTGTTGATGTACTATTGTCATATTCCCCATTTTTCCACATCCCTGCAAGCTCATTTTTCATAAGCATCTCTTTGATTCAATAACATGACATCAAGTGTTTCTAAATAAGCTTAAATTATGAATAAAATTATAGAAAATAGAAAGATCTTTCAGTGATAATTAGCCATCTAAATAGCACTATTCACCACTTGCCATTGTTTCTCTCTCTGTTGTGTCTCATTATAAAGCATATTTTATCATAAAATTTTAAAAAGTTATTTAGTAGCTAGTCAAGTCAATTTATTATTAATTTGTAATTTAATAAAATACCACACTAAATTCAGAAAACTCTAATATTCTGAAATGTACTTTGGTCTTTATTCCCCTCACTTTCATTATAGCAATTACTTAAACAGAAACAACAATTAGATGTTTCAACATGCAGTCCATAAATTACTGACTTCCATTAAAGTCAGTTTATGACCCTCTTGAGCAAGGCCTTCTTACTGCAAACTATTGTGAGACACAATTTGAAACTTAGCATTTTTCTGCTTCAATTGTGCTGCATATTCCCTTGGGTAATCCTATCTGCTACTTACATAAATCAAGATGATTCTGTGATATGGGTTTTATATTATAGTTTATGTGCTTATTACTTGGAGGCTGATACTTCTGAAACTTTTTTTAACGGCAATATAAACTGACAGCTTGCCCCGAGGGCTTCTTTCTTTGAGGAGCAATGACTAGAGGCTGTATTTTATTTTTGTAGTCTCAGAACTGCATTTGTAAATTGATTAAACTGAAATGCATATACCTTGTAACTAGAAAAGAAAAACGGATTCCTAATAGACTTGCCAGAATAGATTTTGGCTTTTACTTACAGAGTCTCAGTAAATATATAAATAATAGTTGGTCTATCAATTAGGATATGTTAAAAGCAAAATAAATTATGGTCCAATCTCAAGATAGGGCAATAGCCTTTAGGGAGATTAATCAGAGTATATTTTTAGGACTTTTCACTTTTTTCACTGAAACATGAAAGGGCATATATTTTTACTAAAGGGACTTCTATATTTGAACTTCATCTTGCAATGTTGTGGATAAACTAAAAATAAATATTTATTTAAGGATTTTCTTGTGCTTTGCATATCATTTATGCTACCTCTCTGTATAGTTGTTATTCCTGAAGCATATTTCTTAAAATGCAAGCAAGCAAATAAAAATAAAAGAAGTGTATATATGTTAAATCACATACTCTCCATGGAATGTAGGATGCATACAAATAATCAAGGAAACTGGAATACAAGTAAAAAAATCATTATGCAATTGAGAGAATAAAAAATGGTACAAACTGGCAGAATTAAACAAAATTATTTAAATTGATGAAAATTGTAGGGCAACATTTTTATCTTTGGCACAAGACCAGATTGGAGCTAGCTTTTTGCAAATATTGGTGAAAAGAGTTGGAGGTATAAGAGGAAGAATAAGAAAAAGAAATAGGAATGAGAAGCCCAGAGAGAAATACAGAATGAAGAGCTGCTATAGCCTACCAAAGCACACATTTAATATGTTACCTTAATAAGAGTTAATTAATGATATGAGAAAAGTGGTAAAAAAAAAATAAGTCAATCCGTAAACTGAACAAGCATCCAAATATATATTTTAGAATATCAGTATAAATATTTATTTTTCATTAGGGTCTTGAACATATAGATAGTTTTGACAAACAGTTTTTATTTCCAAAGTATGTGTGTGTGTATTTTTTGTCTTATGGGGTTTATTTTAATTTAATGAGTATCATACATATTCTCTCTTGGTATTGAACAGTTTAGACTATTATTAACCAACTACTAGCCCGGTGCACAAAAATTTGTGCACTCGGGGGGCGGGGGGAGGGGGGTGGCCCTCAGCCCAGCCTGCACCCTCTCCGATCTGGGACCCCTCGGGGGATGTCCGACTGCCAGTTTAGTCCAACCTTGTTTCACAAATAAGGAACTTGAATTAATGAGATTGCTATATGTAAAAGAATGTTCATTCTAATCAAGAATTAGTGATTAAGAGGGGACCTGAAATCTTATCCTAGCATTTGCTAACTCCAGGGTGGCTGGAAGCAAAATATTTAACTTCCCCATGCCTCAGTTTCTTTATTTCCAGCACAAAGGAGAGGATTATATGAAATTACATAACTAAAGTATTTACCTTGATGCTGGATACCTAATTCGGTATCAATAAATGTTGCCCTGGCTGATGTGGCTCAGTTGGTTGGAGTGTTGTCCATACACTGAAAGGTTGTGGGTTCAATTTCCAGTCAGGGCACATACAGGGGATATAGGAGGCAACCAATTAAAATTTCTCTCTCACATCAATGTTTCTCTCTCTCTCTCTCTCTCTCTCTCTCTCTCTTTCTATTTCCCTCTCTCTCCCTCTCTAAATTCAATAAACATATCCTGTGGTGAGAATTAATTTTTTTAATGTTAATTGACATTATATCAAGATTATTCAAATAGGAATAATTTCCATTTAAATATGCATTTTAAAAAAATGGCCTGATGACATTTTCTGTAAACTCACTGCTGTTCCCTCTCATGTTTTAGGAGACAAGCCCTCTACGAGAAACAAGGTAAGAAGAATCATGAAAATGCATGCGTTACCCACGCCTTACTTTAGCAGCATAGGAATGTGGACACTGTGAAGGCTGAGATATCACTTGAAAACGATATCCTGGAAGTATAGTTGGGATTTGTAATTTCTGTTTGTAAATCAAAAAATTCTTAACCATTAGCCCTGCTCATACAACAATAAATTTAACTTCTGATTCTCTTTCCTTTTGCAGACTCCCTTACCACCTCCTCGGTAAGATACTTAGAATGGTGCTTTGCTGTGCTATATGCTTAGATAATAAGTTCCAGAATTTGAAAAGTTCCAAAATTTAAAAAAGAAAAACACAAAAAGTTGACATTGAAAAAGTTTAATGAGTTAGCCAACAAACTAGATTAAATAAGCCTTCATTCATCCACTCAATCATTCATTCATTCACAGTTGTCCACTCAATATACCGTCCCTCATCATTGCTTCCCCTATTCCTTCCTGTTTCTCTCCCTTCTAGTCCAGAAATCTGCCAGATAGGACTGGCCTGGGAAATGCCTTCAAGGGACTGATAGCAGTTTACGTTTGTATAAGTACATATACAAGTACAAATAGTATTACATGTACGAGTACACAGACACGGAGGTGAGAGAAACAGGCTTGAATTCTTGGGCTTTTAACCAATAGCAAAATAGATGTTATTAACATGGTCAGTTTTTGCAATTACTTAAAAAAAAACACATTATTTTAATTTCTTTTTCTGAAACAATAAAATTAAATATTATCTTAAAGCACATGCCTCACCCTATATTATAAGGCTGTAAGTACTTATGGAATACGCCATTTTTGCATACAACTCAAGTTAAAGGTTGTATAGTTTTACAGAATTTCAAGTTCTGTATTGTCATAGGCAGCAGAGTGCTATGGTCCCAAGGAAAAAAACCACTTCTAAAACCAAAAAAAACACTTTTTTTAAAAAAATCAAGTGATATGGTGCTAATAAACATTAGATGATATTTTGTGTCTGGATGTCAAGTACTGAGCCATGATACTGTGCCCTCAAATATGTTCTTAATATTAGTTGACTGATAAAGTCCCTGGAGGTGACATTTATTGCCATGAACTATGGTGCTTCACTTTATCACTCAGACTAGATCACAATGTTCCAACAGCTACAATCTGTTAACTCTCATCCAAATAGCTAAAATGCCCTTAAAGGAAGCATTGCTTGCCTTTGAAGGTTCCCTAGCAATTTTGGAGATTTCATAAACCTTGATAAAGCTCAATATCAACTATTGGATTTATACTGAATTAATTGTGAAAAGAGATTTTTTTTCTTTTCCACAAGAAACTGAGCCTTGTACCATATTTGTAAGAGTTGTATGCACATTTCAGTGAAAATCAAGAATTAAGCTCTATTGGAGTGTCCTTTCAAACCATAAAAGCATAATGAGGACATTGTGATCAATCACATAAAGAACTACATAATAAAATTCACCACTCACTTCCTTCTCTTCATTCCCCTCTCTAACTCCACAGAGAAAATATTAACTGTATCATGTACATATTTTCAAGTAATTTTCTATATCCATATAAATATATGAAGACATATATACACATTAAAATTTGTCTTTACAAAAATGCCAGCTATGATACATATCACTGCAATTTTCATCTTATAAAAATCCATGTTTTTAATGTCCATATAAAGTCACCTATTTATAGAATATGTTATAATTTTTTAAGTCATTCTCCTGTTGATGTGTGGGATGCGTTTATTTTTTATTTTTTCTCACTTCAAAGAATTTTACAGGAAGTTTTTATATGCTAAGGCTTTTTCTTTCAATATTTTTATTACAAAGTGAAACTGTTAAGTATAATGGAATGCATATTTCATTTTTAGATTCTGTCAGCTTAGTTTCTCTGTGATCGCCATTCCCATCAGAAATATATGAGTGCTCATTTTAATCACCCTTACCAGAATTGGATGTTATTGTTTAACTTATTTTCCAGTATGATCAATGAATATTGTTTATAATTGAGTACCTTTTTACTTATTAAGAAAAAGTTTGAACATCTTTTTATAAACTTACTGAAAATTTGAATTGATAGTCTTTTCTACTCTGTATATTCTTGGCATAGATTTTGGCATATTTTTTCCACTTGGTTAATAGTCTTTTACTTATGAATTTGTAGATTGTAATGTTATATTAAAATATCATTTCACCCTTTTTTTATGTTCCCAATATTTTCTTCTAGTTATTTCATGTTTCTCTGACTTATTCTTCTATTGGGAAGTTTTAAATTTCTTTTTTTTAAACATATATGTTTAAATAGTAACAATCGTGGGTGATACTATTCAAAATTATGAAGAATAGCCAAGAAAATAAGGAAGAAGTAAAGGTGGTAAGACTTATATATGAGTGGATGTTAAAGAAATAAGAGAAGATTCCTTCAGAGAAAGAGAGAGTGAGAGTGAGAGCAAGAGCGAGAAAGAGAGAGAGAGAGAGAGAGAGAGAGAGAGAGAGAGAGAGAGATTCTTATATAATGAGTCCCCATCGGTGAAAAAAGAAGAAAAAAAGAAGGATGTGAGAGGTTTCTTCCCTCTTATTTCAAGCCCATTGAGATTTCAGGCCAACCACCTAGAGAACTCAACATGTGTTTTCTAGGTTTGGAAATTACAGAGCTTGGTGTCTGACTACCATTTGGAAAAGGGTAAGGAAGGAAGGCTGTTGTGGAAACAGTCTTCCTAGATTACTGCCTTCAGAATAAGCTCAGGCATGGTGAGTCGATTGAATCTGCAGAGGCAGTGGATTTCTAAGAGGGCTGGATGGATCCTCTAGGTTCGTCAGTGAAAGAAGTACAGAGCAACCATCCAGAGGACAGACATTATTTGCCAAGTGGCTGTTGCCACACAAAAAAATCTAAAACTACTAAAAAGCACATCTAAAAAGAACAAATCACAATTATGCATACAAAATGAAGAGCTGCTGTAGCGTAACAAAGCATGAATTGCCCTTAGAAAACAGAGGTCAGATTAAATAGCACCCAAAATGTGAAGTAACATACTTTTGTCTGTTAAAGTCTGATTTTCAAAAAGTTTAAACATACTAGTCAAACAAATACAAAATTAAAATGTGTAAAAAAAAATAATTGAAAAGGAAACCATTAAGATAGTACATCCAGCTCAAGGTGCATTTGTGGAGTTGAGGTTTGTTGTCAATGTAATAAAGAAATAATAAAATACATTGCTTGGTTATTTACAAAATCTGATTATTTCTATAGAACAACAAACAGTAATTGGGATTAACTCTTCTAGTAGAGAAATTATCTACATCTCTTTGGGGGAAAATACACAAATTAACATGTAACTTCACTGATGCTGGGGCTGACCAGCAGACCCTGAGCGACGGATGAATAATTATTCTGACACAGGTTTGCTGTAAAAAAGAGGGCTAAGGGACTGCCTGGCTAAAGGAAACAGACAGCCTCAGTTGCCTGCCTTTTAAGGTTTTTATTGTAACAGCAGTGTGAGATAAAATTTATCTTCTAGATACAATCAGTAGGGTAAGTAATCTTGGGAGGACACATGTGTCTCCAATGTCCTTTAAGCAAGGACACCTAAAGATTAAGCATAAATATTCTGGTAAACACCCAAGGGTCTGCACATGCACAGTCTTGTTTGGAAAGGTCAAGGAATAATTAGGGGTGCTGCCTTTGGCCAATTTCCCTAAGTTGGAATTCCAAGAAAAAAGGGGCACCTTCAGCCAACTTCCCTTTTTGGAATTCCCTCTTTACAGACTTTCCAACAAAGTCTCCTGTGCTCCCCCACACACAGAGTCTGGGACTTTTTTTTAAAATGAGTTAAACAAAGTACATTTTTATGGATAATCTTCAGATGGGTCTAGTAAACAATGTAACCATATGATCCTAAGATAACATATTGATGACTAGTTAAATTTACTTACAAGTTTGCAATAATTTTTTTTAATAAGTCTTTATCCTGAACTCTTTTATCCTGACCAATCACCAAGGATTAAAAATTCACTCCTAATGACATCTCCTAACCATGCTCCACTCTCCATGGCAAACTTTCAATTTTGAAGCTAAACCTGGAGAGAGGAAAATGAGTCTATTTATATTGAATAATATTTAAAATTTTTGTGACCATACTGTATTATACTTATTAGTTATTTAATAGTGACTAACACTGCATTGTATATTTAAAATTTTGTAAGAGAGTGGAATTTAAATTTTCTCACTAAAAAAAATGAAAAGGTGAATATGTGAGGTGATGTTGTGTTACTTAATTCAGTGGAGGAATCCTTTCACAATGTATATGAATATCATATATATATATATATATAGGCCTAAGCAACTGTTATGACCAGTTGACTGGTTGCAATGACGCACACTGACCAGCAGGAGGCAGGCACTCAATTCAGGAGCTGCCCCCTGCTGGTCAGTGTGCTCCCACAGCCAACCTTCCACACCCAGCCAACCTCCCACGGTCCCTCTCCCTGCCCAGCCAGCCCTGATTGGCCCAATGGACTTTATAGGGACTGGGCCCCCATCAGCCCCAATCACCGGCCAGGCCGAGGAACCCCACCTATGCACGAATTCATGCACCAGGCCTCTAGTCTCATCGTAAACTTTAAATATCAGTTTGGGGGCATGTGGGAGACATCAATTGATGTCTCTCTCACACCAATCTCTCTCTCTCTCTCTCTCTCTCTCTCTCTCTCTCTCTCCTTCCTTTCCACTCTCTCTAAAATTCAATGGAGAAAATATTCTCTGGTGAGGATAAACAAAAACAAAAGAATCAACCAATGAATGAGTGAATAAATAAGTGGAAAAACAAATTGATGTTTCTCTCTCTCCCTTCTTCCAAATGAAATAATTATAAGACAAACAAAAACAACAACAAAAAAAACAGGGTGAGTTATCTTGGCTGCAGAGGTCCCCATGAGGAGACCCCAGCCCCACAGCAGAATCCTCAGCCCAGCATTCCAGTGCAAGGAAGAGAAATCCCAATAACTTCTGGCTGTAAAACAAACAAACAAACAAACAACAATAACAAAAAACACACACACACACAGCAGGAATTGTGGCTGAGTGAGATGGAGGGCTGTTGGAGATTCAGACTTTCCCCTTAAAGGGCCCTTACACATGGACTTACTAGGACTCACTACTCTGAGCTCCAGTACTAGGCCAGAATCTCAAAAGCCACCAGGCACATACAAGAAGGAACTGAAGTGTCTGACATCAGAACAAAAGCTGGAGGGGCAGCACCTTCCCAGACAGAAGTGCTGGGAGAGGCAATTGTTCCTTTTCTGGGCCTTCCAACCACAGAACCAGCAGGTGGCCACCATTTATGAGTCTCTATCAACCTGGCTATCGCTGTTCTCCCTGCTCTAGTCATCCCCCAAGACCCTGCCTGACCAAAATTGTGGGCCCATCCAGGCCACAATAGCTTCTCCATATCAAGAGCCTCTCTTGGTTCATGCTTTCGACTTTCCTAAAATCTCTCAAACAAGCAGCAGCTGGCCTTAGCTAAATGACTCTGGGCCTACCTAGCACAAGTAGCAGCCATCTGCAGAACCATTACCAGGTCATGCTGAGTGGCCCCAGGCAGGGTCATGACAGGTGCCGACTAACCTTGCATCTCCCAGGAGACCCCCAGATCCAGTGCACCAGGTAGTCAACTTATGACCATGCTGATTACAACCCAACCACCTCCACAAGCAACATACTCAAGAGGCTAATTCATCAGGCACCAAAGTTTCACTGAAATAAGTCCTGCTTTGTGGGGTTGGCCCCTTCACAGCAGCAACTCAGCTGTAGTAGTCACTGATCAGCCTGAGGTTCAATTCCTCCCATTGGTGTGCCAATAGCAATCAAGGCTTAACTAAAACAGGGCCATGCACAAAGTCCACACAGGGGCACACTTGGAGCACCCAGCTTGTGTGTCTGAGGAGGCTTTGCCACTGCGTCCTACAGGAAATCTACTGCATGGGGCCACTTTACCAAGTACAGGAAACATAGCAGCTTTACCTAACACATAAAACAAACATAGAGAAGTAGCCAAAATGAGTAGACATGGGGTGCAAGAAGAAAAGGAATTGAAAACCTATTTTAAAAAATAATGATGGAAAATTTCCCTGTCCTGTTGAAGGAAGTAGACATACAGGTCCAGAAAGTACAGAGAGTCCCAAACGAAGTGAGTCCAAGACACATCATAACTAAAATGCCAAAAATTGAAGACAAAGAGAAAAATCTAAAAAGCAGCAAAAGGAAAGCAGTCACCAATAAAGGAGCTCCCATAAAATTTTCAGCTGATTTCTCTACAGGAAGCATGTCAAACTCAAAGGCTAACATGGGCCAAATAAGCAAGGTTTACGTTTATGTGAGCCACAAAAAAACAAAAGCTTCGCCCTAGCCAGTTTGGCTCAGTGGATAGAGCATCGGCCTGGGGACTGAAGAGTCCCGGGTTCGATTCCGGTCAAGGGCATGTACCTTGGTTGCGGGCAACATTCCCTGTAGGGGGTGTGCAGGAGGCAGCTGATCGATGCTTCTCTCTCATGGATGTTTCTAACTCTCTATCCCTCTCCCTTCCTCTCTGTAAAAAGTCAATAAAATATATTTAAAAAACAAAAACAAGCTTCAATTTTCATAGAAATATAGGGTTATTTCGATAGAGACATGCTGAATACAAAGGGCTGAAATAAATGAGTAATCGTTTACATAAAATAATACAATCATTAACATACAATATTA
Source organism: Myotis brandtii (assembly GCF_000412655.1). Classification (NCBI taxonomy): domain Eukaryota; kingdom Metazoa; phylum Chordata; class Mammalia; order Chiroptera; family Vespertilionidae; genus Myotis; species Myotis brandtii. Next base: position 198,104 of record NW_005358211.1, read on the forward strand.
ATAAAAATAAATATTTTTTCTTGAATGTTAACTTACCAGACACTGAATAACTGCACAATTTAATAAGCTTAACACAAATAAATCTATTTTTCTTGTTCTCCGAAAGCGAAATATTTCCTGTTGTTGCGCGCACCAAACAAGTCAGTACAAGACTAATGATGTGGCAATGGGCTGCTAAAATACCTGCTTTTACTATTAGTGGAGTTTTTTTCTTGAATGTTAAGTTACCAGACACTGAATAACTGCACAATTTAATAAGCTTAACACAAATAAATCTATTTTTCTTGTTCTCTGAAAGCGAAATATTTCCTGTTGTTGCGCGCACCAAACAAGTCAGTACAAGACTAATGATGTGGCAATGGGCTGCTAAAATACCTGCTTTTACTATTAGTGGAGAGAAATGGTGCATCTGTATGTAAGGCACGTAAGGGAAATGAATGCAATACAATTATAATAATCAGTCATTAGTGAATGTTGTAGTACATTATTAATAATTATGTATATCAGGTTATTGTAAAAATTAAGTTACAAAATTTTTATTAAAACTTTTCTTACATACCATTATATTGGCTGGGCCGCAAAAATATTCATTGTGGGCCGCAGGCCGCGAGTTTGACATGCTTGCTCTACAGAAACTTCACAGGGCAGAAGGGATGGGCACAAAATATTAAAAGTGATTAAAAGCAAGGACCTACAACCAAGATTACTCTATGCAGCAAAGCTATCATTCAGAATTGAAGGACAGATAAAGAACTTCCCAGACAAGAAAAAGCTAAAGGAGTTTATCACCACCAACCCAATATCACAAGAAATGTTAAAGGGTCTTTTTGAAGAAGAAGAAAAGGATTAAAAATATGGCTAATAAAATGGCAATAAATACATTTCTATCAATAATTACTTTAAATGAAAATGGACTAAATGCTCTAATCAAAAGACATACAGTGGCTGAATGGATAACAAAACAGGACCTGTACATATGCTGCCTACAAGAGACTCACTTCAGATAGAAAGATACACATAGACTGAAAAAGGGGATGGAAAAAGATATTTTATGAAAATGAAAACAAAACAAACGAAAAAGTTGGGGTAGCAATACTTACTCCAGACAAAATAGACTTCAAAACAAGTGCTGTAACAAGTGACAAAGAAGAACCCAGAAATTCTATCTCTGTATTTTTATCCAAAGAACCCCCAAATACTAAATCAAAATAACATACATCCGTATATTTATCGCAGCGTTGTTTACAATAGCCAAGATATGGAAGCCACCGAAGTGACCATCAAAAGATGAATGGATAAAGAAGACGTGGTGCATATATACAATGAAATATGATTCAGCTATAAAAAGAATAAAATCTTGCCAACTGCAACAACATGAATGAATCTAGACTAGAGGGTATTATGCTAAGTGAAATAAAAGTCAGACAGAGAAAGACAAATATCAGATGATTTCACTTATATGTGAAATTAAAAAAACAAACAAAAAGAACAGACACAGACTCAGAGACACAGAGAACATTTTTCAAATATTTTTGATTTCAAAGAAGAAGAGAAAGGAAGAGAAAGATAGAAACATCAATGATGAGAAAAAAACCATTGCTGGGTTGCCTCCTGTATGCCCACACTGGGGATCGAGGCCACAACCCAGGCATGTGCAATGACCTCCTGGTAAATAGGTCAATGCTCAACTACTGAGCCATACTGTCTGGGCATATACAGAGAACATTTTGATATTTACCAGATGGAGAGGGGTTGGGGAATGAGTGGAAAAGTTGAAGGGATTTAGAAGTACAAATTGGTAGTTACAGAGTAATCATGGAAATACAAAGTACAGCATAGGGAATATAGTCAATAATATTGTAATAACTATATCTGGTGTCAGATGAGTACTAGATTTATCAAGGTCATCACTTCATAAGTTATATAAATGTCTAATCATGGTTTGCACACCTTTAAAAGTAATGTAATATTGTACATCAACTGTAATTTTAAAGTAAAAATAATAATTTAAAATGTAAAATAAATATAGTACACTGGATTGGATCTTGGAGCCATAAAAAGAAAAAAAAATAATGGAAAATGCCAAAACTTAAAAAATCAAGTATAAAGTTCAGTTAGTAGTAATATACCTATGTAGTTGCTTTTTTGTTTTGTTTTGACAACAATACCATGGTAATGGAAGATGTTAACATTAGGTGAAAAATAGTGAGATCATTAACTAATATAGTTAATTTTATGTGTCAACAAGACTGAGCCACAGGGGGCTCAGACATTTGGTCAAACATTATTATGGGTGTGTCTGTGAGGGTTTTTTTTGGATAAGATTGACATTTGAATTGGTAGATTGATCACCCTCAGGGTCAATCAGTTGCAGGCCGGCATAGAACCAGAGGCACTGTAAGAGGAAATGCCTTCTGCGTGACTGCCTTTGAGCTGGGACTTTTTTTCCTGCTTTCTGACTCGAACTGAATGATGGACTCTTCCTGGGTCTTGAGCCTAATGACCTCCAACTGGACATACACCACAGGCCAGGTCTGTAGCATGCCCACTGCACTTGATGGGACTTGTCAGCCTCCAAAACTGTGTAAGCCAATGTCTTACTATAGTAAGTGTCTTTCTATATATGTGTATATTTTCAGTTGGAATCATTTTTAATATTTACATATAAAAAGTGAACACTGAATTATTTTCTTTTTTAGATATACAGGTCTAAAAAGCAAAATGAGCTCCACAGCCCCATCCTATGATTGAATATGCTACTTACCTTCCCTCCTTTCCAACACACATAGAAATTCATAGTAGCTGCTTTACACTACAGGTATAATGCATTTCATATCGTGTGTATATTCCTCTCCAACATCTCTATTCTTCAAAACAAAACAGTTGTTAGTTAGGGATATATCTTTCCCAAGGGTATCAGGTTCTACCCCATAATGGGAAAGTGGGAGATCTTCAGTTAGGAAGCCTTATACACACACACAGACACACACACACACACACACACACACACACACACACACACACACTTTCTATTGCTTGTTTCTCCTGAGGGAAACCCAAATAATATCTTTGCAATTTTTCTGTAATACTGAAATTATTCCCAAATTAAGAGTTATTAAAAACATCAATTAACTAAAGCTAATATATAAACAAAGATAAATCACAAAATATGTCTTTTAATTAAACACATCACTTTTACTTTTCTATATATCTGTAATCTACCAACATACCCAAATATTAAATTTCCTGATATTTAGAGAAAAATATATCATGTCACATTCACAATTACATCAATAAAATGTATTTTTTATTTTATAACTACTAATTGGTATAACCTTCTTTGTAAAGTAAAAGCTGTTTAGAATGATAAGAAAAAAATACTGATAACATTTTAAGAAAATTAATCATTAATATGTAACATTTTTCAAAGTAAGTACACATAATCTTATTTTGTTCCTACTGTAACCACTTAAAGTAAGCAGAAATTGTATTAATGAGAATATCCAGGAATGTTAAATGGCATGACAAGTTAGAGTTAGTAATACTTGAACCAGAATCCACTTTTTCCAAATTTTTTATGAATACAGTATGACGATGGAGTCCATTGGAAAGTCAATAAATTAACATCTTCCTATGTAACATTTTTCAAAGTAAATACACATAATCTTATTTTGTTTCTACTGTAACCACTTAAAGTAAGCAGAAATTATACTAATGAGAATATCCAGGAATGTTAAATGGCATGACAAGTTAGAGTTAGTAATACTTGAACCAGAATCCACTTTTTCCAAATTTTTTATGAATACAGTATGACGATGGAGTCCATTGGAAAGTCAATAAATTAACATCTTCAAAATATTTTGAGGGTCCTTCATTGATCCTAAATGCTCTCCAGGTCTCCTTCATAGCATAAACAGCTAAGTCTCCCCAAAGTGACCATCTTTGAGGCAAACTTTGTGTTGCCTTGGAGAGTTGTTCTCTACTGCTCCCTCAACATGACTAATAGGTTCTTTTTAGAAAGTGTCTCATCAATTATTGCAGAACATACTTTTTCTTTAAGAAATGATGTTTCCAACTTCAGATATTTCTAGCCAGTACTCTTTTCTTTTATTTGGCATTCCTTTTAAAAATTGTTTATCCAAACACAACTACAAAATTATTTTCTTCATTTATTTGTCATCTCATTAATATAAGTAGAATGGAAAGAAAGCAATTTACACTTTTGATTGATTTTACTAAAGTATAAGTTATAATTGGAAAGAAATAATTTAAAATAATGTGCCTAGTTGAAGAACGATGCCAGAGGAAGCATGGGATGAGGATAAAGCTTCAGGACAGAATGCTGCAGCCCTACAGAATGAAAGTTCAGCTAATGGAAATCCTTTGGTGTCTGGTGACTTTAAGTGAAAATTCAATATCACATTTTTGCCTTCGGTTCTTTCTATCCTTTTAAAGGCTAAGCAAAATGTACAGTGCAATCTTGCATAAAGAAAAATAAAATAAAATCATTGACTGAGTTACCCAGTAGATTTGATAAATTAAACATCAGGATTCAATACTAGGAGCATTCTCTCCCTGTATTCTTTCCTAGAAATAAGCCATAAGGAAATAAAAAGAACAAAGAAAGTTTATTTTTGTCTACTACTTGATTTCTGTCTTTAACCTCTTCATCTCAGCCTAATGGTAGGGTCCTTCAAGCTTTTTACATTTAGGAATTGATAGATAGCTTTCCAATTTATTGTTAAGTCCTCACCAGAGGATATATTCATTGATTTTCAGAGAGAGGGGAAGGAAAAGTGAGAACGAGAATGAGAGTGACTGAGAGAGAGAAAGACAGAGAGAGAGAGAGAGAGAGAGACTAATGTGAGAGAGAAATATCAACCATTTGCCTCTCTCCTGCGTCCCAACCAGGGATCAAACTTAGGTATGTACCCAAATGGGACCCAAGACCTTCTGGTGTAAGGGACTGTGCTCCAACCAACTGAGTCACACTGGCCAGGACTAACTTTTCCAATTTTTAAAAAACATTTTGAAGTAGTTTATCTTGAATATGTTATTCCATTTAAAATTTTCTGGCATTTTCTGGCTGTGCGAATAATAACTCATGCAAAGCTCAGAACTAACTTTGAAATATTTTTTACAGCCAAAAAAATATCTTATTCCTTTTAATCTCTTATGTATTTGTTTTTGAGTATTTATCTTAATTAATAGCTCTACAGGCCAGGTAACACATGTGTCACAAGTATAACATTAATAGAAAATGGCAGAGCATTAATGTAATTCTGGTTCTGGGACACAGGGAGCTCCCAGTTTCATCAGTGTTCCCGCTGCATCAGCTGCAGTCAAACCACATCACTCCAACAAAGTCCAGCACGCATCTGGACAAATGTCTTTTGTTTCAGGACAAAGGGTATCTTCTCTAGAGGGGATTTTCACTGCACATTTAAGATATAAAATCATGGGCCAAACACTTACCTTAGAAACAAATGTGCTCTGACCTGTGCTTTTAGTCAAAATCCTTTTCAGAAAAAAAAAAGACAATACTTGATGTGTTTACACATTCTAATATTTTAATCATTGGGTTATAATTTCCTGTCACCCTTTATTAGCATAAAGGTTTTCTTATTCGCGAGCGAGAATGAGAGTGAGTGAGAGAGACAGAAAGAGAGAGAGGGTTATAATGTCCTGTCACCCTTTATTAGCATAAAGGTTTTCTTATTCAGATAGAGCAAAAGATTTCGATATCAATGCAGTCCATTTTTTACTATGACCAGTGGTGTCCCCACTGGCAATAGATATGCCTTCATTCTCACTGGGAGAGTAAATTGTTCCCCAAGGCAAAGAAGGTCTCTCTTCATTGTATCTCTAAAAAGTGAGAGGGAGAAGAAAAAGAAAACCAATAACTAGGCGCACTCTCTCTCAAACATTTCTTTATCCAATGGCATAATTGGCAAATACCTGGATCCAATTCTGCAGTTTTATTTTACTGTTCTGCTTTTCCTTTATTTCTAGACTATTTCTTTATATTAGAAAATAAATCAATCACTATTTTACAGCCCAGGCTTAGTGGATTCACTAAAATTAGTGTCAGTGGCATATGCATTTCCCCAAAGCCAAATCATTAACACCAAAGTAAACTGATTTTCTTTCTCCATCACTTGATTGAAAATTCATATGACTTTTAAATATTTCTGGAAGTACTCTCCTCTCTAATTTAAAAAGCTTTAGGTGATCTTATACTGCATAGATCTATGAATCTGGTATATCCATTCATTATTCCAAGGCTTAGTTAAATTCTAAAAAGCCTATACCAATTAAATATTTAATCAAATTCACAAATATAATGAAATAGCATGAGAAGAACTGTTATAAAATGTTTAAAACAATCCTGGCTAGCTTTGTTTCTGTAATACCCCCAGTAATCCTCATCTTCATTCTTCCTGTTTTCAGTTACACAACTTAAGATTTTATATTTTCCTTAATATTCTTGTCATCCCACCCTGTCAAAACATCAGGGAACGAGAATGCAGTTTCAAACTATAGATGTCTGGATACCATTTTTTTTCCTGTCTGTTGTGGAAATGCTCTTTCTAGTTGTTTAGTTCACTAATTAGAATGTCCCTGAACATATATGTACATCATTCATGAATTTGTCTTTTGTTCAGTATCTGGGACACACCATTTTAAAAGCAGAAGATTCCTTATATTCTGGTTTAAATAATAAGATATATCATTCTATATTTAACATCAATTTAGTAAGCTTGATAAGTACCTCTTCTATTTGATCTAGAGAAAAAGTTTGGCATAAAGAATATCCCTTACTTGGCTCCTTGACTCCTATGCAGATACCTCCTATATTCTTTAAAACACTACTACTTATATAGCCATTTTCTAACTTTGCTGTTTTCCTCTTAAAGCAGCTTCAATAAAAACTAAGTGTACATGTCCCAGTCACTCATACATCCATTAGGACTTGAGAATCTCAGAGAAAGTTTGAGTGAATGAGAATTGTTTATATTTTCTAGATTGTTTTCAGAGAGAGTGCTAAATGCATAACTTGCTCCTTGCACTATAAGTTATTTATGATTGATATTTGTTATTAATTACAACAGTGACTCGGGGCTCTGTGTAGTGTTCGAGGCTGTTATTATTTTGGAATGGTGTTGTACTCAGAAAACTGTTACCCACAATGTTGTATTATATTGAAATAATTAAGGTATTCTGATGGTTACTGCTAAAATTCCACATAGCTTTAAATCCTAAAGCTACAAGCCTTCTATACTTTATGCTTTGATAACAGTTCTCAAATATCAAATTCCATGTCTTTGGTTCTCTCTTTAGCAGTAAATTCCACACTGCAAGTGTGATTTGAGCGGATGACCTTCAATTAAGCTTTTTCTCTTGGACTCTCACTGCCATGCTAATATACTGGCAGCAATATAAAAGTCTGAGTAGCAATGTTTCTCTTGCATGTGATAAAACCGATAATAAAGATCAGTTTTTCTTAGGTACAGCCTGGCCAATAGCAGCTTTAAAAGACACAAAATGTGCTCTTCAGATAAGTTATCTACTAAATAAAATACTCAGAAACATAAACACAGGACTCCTTTACCACTATATTAATCATGTTCTAATGCAAAAGTGCATAAATATTTAGAAAAGTCAACAGCACAGGAAGTTTATAAATACAATTCTAATGAAGTTAATATTAATAATAATTTTTTCATAGTAGTAACATTATGGTAAAAATTTATTGTACAATTTCTATTACCATTGCAGTACATTAAATATTTTATATACATTATCTGGTTTAAACTACCATAATACCTCTGAGATGGATATTATTATATTATTATTTTTCTTTTTTTTAAGTTTAAAAAGTGTTTATCTGAATTACCTAGGTAATGATTGTTGCAGCTGTATTTCATACCCAGCAAAGCAGTTAATTATTACCACCTCATTTGTCCCCAATAGTCACATGGAGAACTATTACTATCTACCTTTTACAAATTAGTAAACTTATGGTCCTTTTCCAATTAAGAAGCTGGAATTTGAAAGTAGGTCTAGCCCTAACCAGTTTGGCTCAGTGGATAGAGCGTCAGCCTGCAGACTGAATGATCCCAGGTTCGATTCTGGTCAAGGGCATGTACCTTGGCTGCGGGCACATCCCCAGTAGGGGGTGTGCAGGAGGCAGCTGATGAATGCTTCTCTCTCATGGATGTTTCTAACTCTCTATCCCTCTCCCTTCCTCTCTGTAAAAAATCAATAAAATATATTTTAAAAAAGAAAGTAGGTCTAAATTTAAATGTTGTGTTTGTGTTTATTTCACTTCTGTCTTCCTTCTCTCAAATATAATTATCTAGTGTTCTGCACAATGTTTAAATAACCTGACTTTACATTCCAGGCCCCTGTAATTGGAGGCAAACCATGAGTTCTCACATGTTTGGGCCACCTCCCTCCCTTAGCTCCACATTCAGCAGAGCAGTGATGTGGACGGGATGTTCCTCCTGAGGCAGTCACAAGGCTCAGGGGCCTACTTTCCCTTCCCATAAGACATCTTCACACGACATGTTCTTTCAGGAAGCTATTTGTTGCACTAGATAACAAATTACTTCTGAAAACTGTAGATGGAAGACAGATTGCTTTAGGAAAGCAATATATCTAATATTTTAGCAGCCTTGACCAAAATGAACTGAAGAATGCTGGGAAGATTTTAAGGCATACTAACTGGACTATGACTATAAATGGGCAATATTGATAAATTCCTAAAAACAAATTCACCAAAGGGTATATTGAAGGCTTAAAACAATATGAGGTTATCATAAAAAAATGATAACATCAGAACTGTATAAATCAATAGAAAGTATCAGAAAAACTACCTGTGTTTTAGATTCTATTAAATATTAAGAGTTTTCATGTTTATTTTTCTTTCTTTGTTTGTTTTGGTGAATATCTGGACTTGTTTCACATTTTATTCTCACTTTGTCTCCAACCATAGGTGTGACATAGACAGACAGATTTACAGCCTAGACCCCCTGACTCTAAATTATGCTTTTAAATACACCCATGGACAACACAGGAAGCATAATTATTCATGTTTCTTAGCAATGCTTACATATAACAAAATCTCACAAGAAAACATCATCAAGGCTAAAAGAGAATTAATAATTACAAAAACTAGATTACAAAAAAAACTAACACTAATAAATAATTTAAGACTAGAACAGGTTATATATAATTAATGATCACTACATAAAATCAGTAAAAAAGTCTTAATGAGTAAATAGAGTAAGATAAGGTAACATGCAATTAAATCAAATAGTAGACTTGAAAATAAGAGATAGTTAAGACTTTATCCAGAATTTTGCAAAATTGTTGAACCATGGATTTATTTTACCTCATGTAATGAAGAGTTGTAATTATTAGCTTTGGAAGAAGGAGAAACATTATCTGTATTCTGAGATCAAAAGATAGGCTCCTTTAATATGTATTGCTTTTTATGCAGACGTTGCCTAATATTAGCTTAAAAAAACAACAGGCCACTCTTTGATTTATGGCATACATCAACAATTTTAGTTCACTATGACAGTTGGGTAGAATATTTTTGTGTACAAATAGCTAAAAATATGTTGCCTTCAACTAACTATGCATGTAGAACCAAGTAAAATAATAATTTACATTGCAAAGATTTCTGAACTCTATCACCAAAACGAATTTTCATGTATAGAAGAAAATTATTTTACTAGATTTGTGTTGTTACACAGAACCCTATTTCATGAATTAAATACACCAATTCTCTGTGTTTAAAGATCTTAAGAGTTCCCATTTTCCAGAAAAGAATAAAAGAAAAGCATGTTTACATCACAAGAAAAATCACAGGAAAGTGATTTTTCTTTGTGTGATTTTTCTTTATAACATTTATATTTTAAATTAATCTCAAATCAGGATCCCTACCACTTTCAAGACTTGTGTTATAAAGGATTACAGTGAAGGCAGAAGACAATTGAACAGACAGTTACTTATTGAAGGCTATGTATTCTGACTCCAATTCCTTAAAAGGATATAACTCACACAAACATCACACCCATCCACAGAAACTCAAACTCACTTGCAATTACCATGGGTATACCCAGAATTTCTGTAAAAGCAGAATCTTTTTTTTTTTCTTTTCAGTTTAGAGTCTCCCTCTATTGATTCTAAATTATTTTTATAACACCTGTGAAAAACTTTAAAAGCATAATTATGTTTTCTTTTTTTTTTTAATCTTTATTGTTGAGAATATTACAGATGTCCTGGTTTCCAACTCACCCCAGGCCTTCACCACCCTATTGTCTGTGTCTATAGGTAATGGATGTATGCATATAAGATCTTTGGCTAGTTTCTTCCCTCCCTCCTCCTTTTCCCTCTGAGATTTGTCAGTCTGCTTCATGTTTCCATGCCTCTGGTTCTATTTTATTCATCAGTTTATTTTGTTCTTCAGATTCCTTATTCATTTATTTTTAGATTCAACTCTTTTTTAAAAATATATTTTTATTGATTTTAGAGAGGAAGGGAGAGAGAGAGAGAGAGAGAGAGAGAGAGAGAGAGAGATATAATATATTTGATCAGCTGCCCCCTACATGCCCCCAACTGGGGATCGAGCCTGAAACCCGTGTATATGCCCTTGACTGGAATCGAACCCAGGACCCTTCAGTCTGCAGGCTGATGCTCTATCCACTGAGCCAAACCAGCTAGGGCTAGGGCTAGTAGATTTAACTGATATATATTTATTGTCATTTTATTGTTCATATTTTTTATTTCTTCTTCTTCTTCTTCTTCTTCTTCTTCTTCTTCTTCTTCTTTTCCTTCTTCTTCTTCTTCTCTTTCTTCTTGAATACCCTTCAATATTACATGTAATACTGGTTTGGTGGTGATGAACTCTTGGATTATCTTTTTCTTGTCTGTGAAGCTCTTTATCTGACCTTCAATTTTAAATGATAGCTTTTCTGGGTAGAGTAATCTTGGTTGTAGGTCCTTGCTATTCATCACTTTGAATATTTCTTGCCACTCCCTTCTGGCCTGCATAGTTTCTGTTGAGAAATCAGCTGACAGCTGTATGGGTACTCCCTTGTAGGTAACTAACTGTTTTTCTCTTTCTGCTTTTTCTCTTTGTCTTTTGCCCTTGGCTGGCCTCATCTGGGCGCTTCCAAGCCCAAAGCAAATAGCAGCCATCTGAAGATTGCTCAGTAGCTCCTGCTGGATGGCCCCAGGCAGTGGCTGACTTTGCACCTACTGGGAGGCCCCAGAGCCAGTGCACCTGGGGAAAGCTTCTCACTATACCAGATTACAGCTCTACACATCCACAAGTGACACAGTCAAGGGGCAGACTCAGTGAGCACCAAAGCCCCCCTGAAGCAAGTCCAGCTCCATAGGGGTGTCTCCTGCACAGCAGCTCTTCCACTATAGTCAAAACTGGTCCTCACAGACAATTGGAGGTCAACTCCTCCCAATGACACCAAGAGCAATCAAGGCTCACCTAGTAAGAGTGTGCACACAGACTACCCAGGGGTGCACCTAGAGAATGCAGTTCAGGTGACTGATGAGGCTGGGCCCTATAAGACACCTACTACACAAGGCCACCCTACCAATTCCAGGAGACATAGCAGCTCTACCTAATACAGAGAAACACAGGGAAACAGCCAAAGTGCAGATACAAAGAAACATGTCACAAATGAAAGAGGGGAAGAAATCTCCAAAAAGAGAAATAAATGAAATGGAAGCAAGCAAACTACTGGATATAGAGTTCAAAACAATGGTTATAAGATTGTTCAAGGTTCTTAATGAGAGCTACAAGGGACTTAGTGAAACTTTCAAAGGATCTTAGTAAGAATTTCAGACATGAAAAAGAACCAGTCAGAAATCAAGCATACATTAACTGAAATAAATAATAATTTACAGGGGTTCAACAGTAGAGTAGAGGATTCTGAGAATCACATCAACAATTTGGAAGATGAGGAAGCAAAAAACAGCCAATTAGAAGAGCAAAAAGCAAAAAAAGAATTCAAAAATCTTCATATGTAATGAGCCTCTGGGACAACTTCAAGCATACCAACATTCACATTATGGGGCTTCCAGAAGGAGAAGAGAGAGCAAGGTCTTTAAAACCAATCTGAAGAAATAATTACAGAAAACTTCCCCTACCTGGTGAAAGAAATAGACTTACAAGTCCAGGAAGCACAGAGAGTCATGTTTTCTTTCAGTGCTTATAAAAAAAATAAACAAAAAAACCCAAAAAACAATAATATTAAATCTTAGGAGTCTTTTGAATGTACTGTTTGCCTCACCCACAGGCAACATAACCTATTAATTGGTTAGTAGTTAATTATTACAAGGTAGTATTTTTTAATACAAATGTTTGTGTATATATCAAGGACTTTCTTTCAACAAATGTTGAACACTATAGCACTCTGGTATATGATACAAATATAGAACAATTTTAAGACACTGATGAAACTTGGTAAAATGAAACTATCCAGCAGCAAATGTTTGTGAAATGGTCCTGAATCTGGTGAAAGCATGGCATAGTGGAGGACAGTTAGTGAGAATAACATGAGATGAAGCCGAAGAGGTAAGCAGGATCAAGATTTTACAGGGCTTCTAAAATTATGTTGAGGTATTTAAATTTTATTTTATTTTATTTTATCTTTTTATTGATTTTTTACAGAGAGGAAGGGAGAGATATAGAGAGTTAGAAACATCAATGAGAGAGAAACATCGATCAGCTGCCTCCTGCACATCTCCCACTGGGGATGTGCCCGCAACAAAGATTGGCATTATCCAAATATGACACCTCTGACTGCCCTGCAGAGAATAGTTTGAAAAGTGATAAGAATCAAAACAAAGAGACTAGTTTGAAAGATGTCCTAGTTCAAGCAAAGAGAGGTGATAATATAAAGCAAATTGGTATAGAAGATATAGATAAAATTTACAGATGAATTAGGTTTAATGGGTAAGATAGAAGAATTAAACAAATACTAAATATTGATTTATGATTTCAGCAAATGGGAAAATGTGTTATTTATTATGATGAGAAATACCTGGATGAGGGCATGGATTTTTGAGATATTAATATGCTCTTTTTGAACAAGTTAATTTTGAGATATTAATATGACATCCAAATAGAAATAACAAAGGTAATTTATGTGTACTTTATTTTTTTTACTGTATATGCATTTATTTATTATTTATTTTTATTGAATTTTTTGGGGTGACACTGGTTTGCAAAATTATATAGGTTTCAGGTATACAATTCAACAATATATTATCTATACTCTGTACTTTCTAGAGCAGCAATTTTCAACTGCTGTGCTGCAAGAATTTTTAAAACATGCATTACCTGACTTTTCAGTCAGGGTTATTGAACTTTTTTTCCTTATCCTATATAATAAAAGTCTAATATGCAAATTGTCCCCTCAGTTGGAGTTCCGCTGGGAGTTTGACCACTCGTCCAGTCACTGTGATGCTCACTGACCACCAGGGGGCAGATGCTCCAACCTATAGTATAGCTTGCTGCGGGCCCTGATGGGCTGGACTGGAAAGTGAGGTGTGAGGTGAGGACCATCGGGAAGCTTCCAGGGTTTGGCCCTGGGCAGAGGCAGGTGGGGGGGGAGCCAGGAGGGACCAGGTGACACAGGAGGCTGCTATGCGTGATCTCAGAGCCATGGACTGTGCAGCCTTCCACCACCTGTGGCATTCTCAGTGCACAATTTATAATCTTCAGAGCTGCTTTTTTTTTATTTGTTAAGTTTCACTAACTACTCTAGGAGAGTGGGTAGCACCATTACGGGGGTGGGGCCAGGCGGCCTGCCTGAGGCCAATGGTCGGCAGCCTTGGGTTCCTGGGGATGCTGCAGAGAGTGGGGAGGGGCTGAGTCAGAGAAACTGAGTCCAAAACTGGAAAGGAAGCAGGAGGCAGCGAGGGGCGGAGGGTGACAGCTGCACAGGGGCCTAGACAAGCTGCTGGGTGGGGGCAGCCGAGGAGCCTGATGCCTCTCCCAGGGGACAGGCTCCATGTTCCTCCCTCCTCCTCCCCATGACCCATCATCCTAGCTCTCCTCCAAGGCCCCGCTTGGGCTCACCCCGCACAACCCCACCCCGCCCTGCACAGCCTTTGGGGAGCTCCACCCCAGGAGGAGAAAGAGGGAGGCAGTAGACAGGAGGTCACAGGAGGAGGGGGCAGAGCAGGGTCCACCAATTTAGCTGTAAGGGAAGGAGGGAGAAACCCCACAGGACTGAGGACAGAGATGGGTGGGGAAGGAGGGCCGTGCAGAAGCATCGCCCTTGGTTGACGTAGAAATCCTGGCCCCATTTTACAGACCCCAGCAGAGTGTGTGTGTGTGCGGAGGGGGAAAGGGAGGGCAAGACAAAAGAGGGTGTGAGGGGACTGGATAGTTGGAGAGCAGTGATGTTTGATTTATGGCTTATTTATTTTTATTAATGTATTTTTATTGATTTCAGAGAGGAAGGCAGAGGGAGAGAGAGATAGAAACATCAGTGAAGAGAGAGAATTGATCTGCTGCCTCCTGCACTCCCCCTACTAGGGATTGAGCCCACAACCCAGGTATGTGCCCTTGACCATAAATGAACCCAGGGTCCTTCAGTCCTCAGGCGATGACTCTATCCACTGAGCCAAACCATCTAGGGCGGCCCATGGCCTGTTTAAAACCGCTGCAGTAGGCTGAGCAGGGGTCTTACAACCATGCAATGGTGTTACCTGATAATGAGGGTGTCTCTCCTTATGTTGGAAGAATCGGAACTGCAGCAAAGTAAAGACACACCCATGGAGCCTGCAAAGGGTTTCCATGCACACAATGCAGTTTACTTTGTGTGGCAGCTGAAGAGGGTGAACAGAACCTTGGAAGGACATGAGGTCTCCAAGGCCAGGGGCTGGAGGGATAGTGCCAGCTGAGCATTCTGCGCCTTGAGTTATAATCTTCTCTCTATATAAAAGCCTAATATGCTAAGTGTCCGACCAAGTGTTCAACTGACAGGTTGCTATGATGTGCACTGACCAACAGGGGGCAGATGCTCAGACTGGTAGGTTAGCTTGTTGCTGGGGTTTGGCCAATCAGGACTGGGCAAGAGGGGGCTGTACACACCCTGGAGCCCTCCCTTGGCCCCTCCTACAGTCCCTCACCGGGCACCGGCCCTGATAGGCCCCGATCCAGACTGGGCGAGATGGCCCTAATTGGCCCCAATCACCAGCCAGGTGTAGGGACCCCACCTGTGAATGAATTTCGTGCACCAGGCACCTAGTATTACCAAGTTTAAAAAAATGACAACAGACAACACAACAATAGCCATTCAATGTAAATCAATCAATAGTATACCTTTTTTTTTGTCAGCAGAATTTTAGTAATTAGTTTATGTATTCCATGAGATGAAAAATGTTGAAAATCGCTGTTCTAGATGAATCAGGCTACAATGGACTTGAACCTCTTAGTATATGAATAACTTTAATGTCATGAGAATAATGGAGATACTTGAGAGAGAGAGTGTAGAGAAAAAAGAGAATAAGTACTCATGTAGTAGAATAAAGAAAGGGTATACTGTATCACAGGCCTCAAAAAGGATAATGTTTCAATATGTGTTATGGAAAAGATGCTTAAACATAATGCTTACATGAATAAACTGAATTTTACAGCCTATGAGGAGCCTTTAAATGCTTTTAAATATGTCATGCAATCTTCATGATTTCCTAAGACCAGTCTAACAGTACCAGCTGCAATGGTCTGAAAGAAAGGCAGTTAGGGTCAAATTAATAGGCTAAGACCAAGATGCACATTAGATGAAAAGAACACATTAAAGGTATGGCAGTGTTAGATTACATGATGCTGGTGTTAGTAGATATATTACTAGTAAGATATATGTAAGGCTACCATCTCCAGTATGTTGCAGTGAGGAGGAAAACAAATTTGGCTGCTATCAAAGATTTATTAAAGAAACTGCTTACAAAAACACATACAATTATTAACCAATGTCGCCTCAATAAATTTAATTTAAAAAACACATGGAAGCTGGATTTTTTAACAGATGGGTTGAGATGTGCCTAATAAACATCCAATGGAGCTATCCATAAAATGTTTAAAAATAAAGTTATATTCCCCAGAAGTGAAGCTTACAGAGGATTTCATGGCCAATAAATAGTATTTAAAAGCATGGGATAGATACTATCACTTAGGAAGAGTGAAGAAACTATAGTGCCACAAAGAAGCAAAGAAAGAAGTGAAGGATAGTATACATGTTCCACGTCCAGTTAACTAGGGAAGGGCAACATCTTTGCAGCATGGAGGAAAGGCTTAACAATAAGAGTCAACAGCTGCAAATGCAGCAAGCTTGAAAAAGACTGCAGAATTTGAGAATAAGTTTTTACTTGCTAATAAAAAGAGATGGAGCATTTTGTAAACTTTTTAAAATGTATTTGTCTTCCACACTTTTAGTTGAATTACTTCCTTTCTTTTTAAATTGACTTTTATTTCAGCATTAAAAATTGAGATGGATTTTATCAAAGATGTTTTGGGTCAATCTTTGCCAAATTATATCTTCCTGCACTTTGAGCATAAGCAGAATGCTATATAGCATTATTAAAACACTAGAGGCCCGATGCACAAAATTCATGCAAGGGGCTTGGCCCTCGCAGCCCCTGCTTCATCTGGAAGGTCGTTCAGCTATCTGGTCTAATTAGCATATTATGCTTTTATTATTATAGATTTGCCTGTTTGTTTTTTCTTTACCTTTTGCCCTACCTTCTTTCCATTTCTTCTTTCCTCCCTCCCTCCTTTTCTCCCTTCTATTCTTATCCATAAGATAGCTACAACAAGCTGAATTAATGATCATATTCCCTAAGTGGTAAGATTACTCTTCTTATAAATCAGCACTGGCTATACATATGCTAATGTGTGGTCCACTTTTTGTGATAAAAGGGAGAAGGGTTAGGTTAATTTGAAATTTTTTTGTCTATGCAGTTTCCAACATTTGATAAATTTTCCAAATTTGCTCATATAATCTTAATATACTGTCTTTGCATTTCAGCTTCTCCTCAGCTGGGAATTGATAGCAGATTAGTTAATGGGATTTTCAGTGGAGCCTTTACACTTATTCCTAAAATACACCTTCTTTATGTGTTTTATTTTAATTGTTTTAAATTGATTTCAGAAGGAGAGAGAGTAACATCTATGAGAGAGAAATATCAATAGGCTGCCTCCTGCACCCCCCCCCCCAACTGGGGATCTAGCCAGCAACCAGGGTATGTGCCCTAAAGGGAAATAGAATCAGTGACCTCTTGGTGCATGGAACAGCATTCAACTAACTGAGCCACATCAGCCAGGGCTATGTGTTTGTTTTTATAAGGAAGTCTTACAAAAATATAATTTTGCATTTCTCAAAATTTTAAATGTATAGAAAGTATATTTTCCCAGTTTCAAGAATTTATACTGATTTCACCATTTTATATTATAGCCACCTAAGTTTGAGATAGCACTGCAGTTTACATATTTAATCATGTTTCCTTTTTGAAGATGAAGACTCTTTACCTCCTTAAATAATTTATACCTTTTACTTACAAAAGTAGTATATGTTTTTATACAAAGCTGGTAGTATTCTGGCTTTCAAATTTTTATGCATTAATCATGTTATTCATGTGACTGCTTTAACAGAGACAAAAATAGCAGGTTTATAGCAATATATATTTTTTAAAACCAAATATACAATAGAGTTGATTAAAGATGACTTCATAAAAATGTAAAACATTTGCTCATTTTCAGGCACTTAAAAAATAAAGAAACAAACTTCATATTGGGAGAAAATATTTGACAAAGCCATTGTAATATATCTATATATATAAAAGGCTAACATGGTAATTATCCCCGCGGGAGTTTGACCGGGAGACTGGGAGTTCTATCACTCGCTATGATGTGCGCTGACCATCAGGAGGCAGCACGGAATGAAGGAAGGCCCCAACCGGCAGCCGGCAGCCGGGGAAGGGAGGCCCAGGCCAGCAGCCGGAAGGCCCCGATCAGCCCTGATTGCCAGCCAGGCCTAGGGACCCTACCATGCACAAATTTCATGCACTGGGCCTCTAGTGATGAAATAAGATTCAAAAGCATCTGGAGGAGGGAAGAAAAGAGAAAGTGGAGCTGAAGACAGGTTGAGAGAAAGAATTCCAAGGACTTAATTCAGAAGACTCTAGTCACAAAGCAGGCAGAGAAACAGAGTGGCCAAGGGCTTTAAGAAGTAGAGGTAGTATGTCAGTGAAGTAAGAAAAAACAGAAGTCACTTCTGTTTGGAAAAATAAAGGAAAGGAAATTTTTTAAAGGAAAAGAGTAATTAGTGTCAAATTATACAAAGAGCTCAGATGGAACAAGAGTTTAAATTAGGTAACTAGGACAGATACAGGGTGGGGCAAAAGTAAGTTTACAGTAGACCAAAGAGTTTATTCTTGTATTGTTCTTTATTAATTATTGTATTATTTTCAAAACAAACAACTGTTTGCCCCACCTGTATAAGATTACCATGGTGTAGGAAAGAACAGGAGGGGAAGAAGTAGAAAAGTTTTGTGGTAAAAAGAGTGACTAGCAAGGGTCAGTGAACTCTTTCCTCTGGGTTTTGTGAATCACACACTGTCCCATATTTTTGCTTCTTTTTTTAAACAACACTTTAAAGACATAAAAAGCATTTTAGCAGGTTTATACAAAAACCAGGCCACAGGACAGATCTGAGCAGCTGGCAGTAGCTTCCCAACCCCTTCTTAGAGCATGGTGGTCAAGGGCACAGACTCTGAGCCAGACAGACTGGGTTAATATTCAGCTACTCACTATCGAGGTGCCCTTATGCAAGTCACTTAACTTCCCTATGTCTGATTTCCTTACCTGTAAAAGAGGATAATAATAGCAGCTACCTCGTAGATTGTTGTAAAAAGTAAACACAAGTAAAGCACTTACTACTTAGAGAAAAGCCGTATCACTAAGGGGGATTTGTTAGAGGGTGGGCAGACCGATGAGAGCCATCAGAGGAGATATACTACCTGGAAAAAGGAATTTTGTTTAAAGTCCCCAAGAAGAAACGGAGGAATGGGATCAGAACCGTGCAGGTGAAAGCAGAGAGACAGGCTCCATCCCACCTGCTGAGGAAAGTATAAACTGGTCTGGAGACCAGCCTGCCAACTTTTATCAAAATTTCCAATGTGCACATCTTTTGAGCTTTTCACCTCTTCGTAAATGTGGCTGTGTATACATACCCAAGCAAGTATAAAGCTATGAATGCAGCGCTGGTCAAAATGGAAATAACGTAGAAATCCATTAATAGGGGAAAGGTAAATAGTCATGCACAACTATACAATGGAATCCCACAGAACTGTTTAGAACAGTGGTTCTCAACCTTCCTAATGCCGCGACCCTTTAATCCAGTTCCTCATGTGGTGATCACCAATTTCATTGTTACAAATTGAACATAATTAAAGCATGGTGATTAATCACAAAAACAATATGTAATTATATATGTGTTTTCCGATGGTACTGGGCCTCTAGTCTATATATATAAAAGGCTAATATGCAAAGTGTCACCGCGGGAGTTTGACCGGGAGACTGGGAGTTCTATCACTCGCTATGATGTGCGCTGACCATGAGGGGGTGGCATGGAACAAAGGAAGGCCCTGGCCAGCAGCCAGAAGGAAAGCCCTAGCCTGCAGCCATAAGGCCCCCATTTGCCCTGATCGCCGGCCAGGCCTAGGGACCCTACCCATGCAAGAATTTTGTGCACTGGCCATATATATATCTGTATCCATCCATTTATATATCTTTCTATATCTATCTATGACATATGTCATATATATCTCTATATGTGACAAAGGATTTCCCTTTATATAAAGAACATCTACAATTCAATGAGAACAAAAAGGAACAATTTAAAAATTGACAAAAGATTTAAAGAGACATTTATGGAATGAATATATAAAACCTTCAACAAACACATAAAAATGCTCAGCATTGTTAATTTTTAGAAAAGTACAAATTAAAAAGGTAACAATACACCCAGAAGAATGGCTAAAATACAGCTAAAAAGATTGACAATACCAAAGCTGGCAAAGATGTGGAGAAACTGAAGCCCTCATATATTGCTATAAAAATGTAAAATGGTGCAGCCACTTTGGCAAACTTGTTGATAGTTTGTTAAAAAATAAACATACACTTACAATGTGACCCAGGAAATTCTCCTAGCTATCTACCAATGAATTCAGCAATGAATCATATAACCATACAAAGAACTTGCTCTCAAATGTCCATAGAAGCATAATCTCTAAATAGACAAAATTCTAGAGTCCATCAACTGGTGTACAGATATTTATATTCATACAATGGAATTGGCCAAGCGATAAAAAGGAATAAACTATTTATACACAAAACAATGTGGATAAGTCTCAGAAATATGTTAGATAAAGCAGAGTAGTTCTTGTCAGGGCTTAGGGATGAGAGAGGGAATTTACTACAAAGAAACATAAGAGAACTGCTTGGAGTGATGGGGTATTCTAAAATCTGATTTTGATGGTGGCTCTATAAAAGTGTGTATTTACCAAAGCTTCTCAAACTGTACAATTAAGAAGGTTAATTTCCTTACTATAAGTTGTATTTCTATAAAGTTATGAAAAATAAAATGATGAGTAGGGCCAGGGAGATGAGCAACATAGTTTCTCCAGTTCATCCTTAAGGGCACAGGGACCTGCTCTATACAGCTGTGCTGCTCTCCTGTGCTTGCCTAAAAGCTGGCTAACAACTTCCAATTCCCACATCTTAGCCTGTAAAACAGGAGGAACTAAAAGTGGAGAGAGTGGCCTTTTTAAAGAACATGACTGTTCATCTTACACTGCCCTACTTGGTTATGTGTTTATGTGTTTGGTTATACATTGCTGGAAGAAAACTGAAATATGGTCTCTGGCTGATTTTATTGCTAAAGTAGAAAGTAGAAAGAAGAAAATTGATATTGATAGACAATATATTCTATAAGATGGATATGTATCTATATTAATATATTTATCTCTACCTAAACTTGAAGCTTTATGTACATATTTATTATAATTTTGAAACAACTTTATTAACTACATTAATTTTTTTCAGATAAGCCTAGGTCTTTAAGATATGAAATCGGTCTAATTACCATGGAATACTTTGCAAATATGCATATGTTCATATGTAAGTGAAACTACTTGTTAATGAAATGCTAGGTAGTTTTTATTTTTTTGATGTTACCATATTTACTCTATTTACTATAACATTGATATTTGAGATTCCAAATTGTATTCTGACTTTTTGCCATAGGATATGAATAAATTAATAATGATTTTATAATATAGCAGGCAAAAACTGTTAAAGTAGATAATCTGTCAAAACTTGATTTTTAAATTATTTTTATAGTAAAGACATAATGGTTTATATTTGCCATAAATTGTTGTAGCAAGAAGTTGTAAAATAATTTCTTATTTAATATTTTTCAGGTTTTTGCTCCAATACCAGATTGAAGAAATACATATAATTACTAGTTTATGAGATATCAAATATGTTTTCTTTAGAGAATAAAAAAATGAAAACATGCAATTCCTAAAAGAATTCAAATGAGTGCATTTTCTTTTTGACCCCATATTAAGAATTTTATTAATGCATGGCACTTGGAAAGTAAGATGGATTCAAAGTGTTAAGAGTAATAAAATGCCTTAACCAAAGTAAAGATTTCCCATTGAATTCTTCAGTTTCTTCTTGCAGTTGACACAGTGTTTTCCAGTTATACTTGCAGTTCTTCCATATACCATACTGATTCACATGCTTGCCTTTAGATGATAGTCTCTCTGCCTAAAAGGCCCTCCAATGTTTTCTACTTGGCAAATATCTTTAAACTTTCAATATCTAGCATTGGATAGTCTTCTTCCATCTCTTGGATTGAACTGAGTTCTTTGTTTATCTTTCCTGTTCAATACATCTTTAGCAAGACTCCTGTTACATGTTGTAATCTTTATATATTTACATATACAAATATCATAAAATCATTGAGATCAGAGCTATATTTCTATTCATATTGAATTTCCTGGGAACAAGCGTAATGTTTAAAACAGTCTCTGGGTGCCATAAATGTCTATTAATAAATGAGAAAGAAATTCAACTGGAAAAAATAAAATATGACTGAGCATTTACAAAAGCAAAGTGGACAGTGCTGATAACTGTGCAGGATCAGATTTTGCAAAGAACTTTCCCAGAACAAAGTCAGTTGGCTACAGGCAGTGGATATGGATGTTCAATATTATTTTTCTTAAAGTAAATGGCACATTTCTATCTTTCAAATAAGTTGTGCAATTACTGGAACCAGATAGAATTATACTGCTTGCAGTTGTATGTGCTCAGTTTCCCAGAATACTGAATATACCTCCAGGGATTTATTAACAACTTTCTAAAGTCAGACTATTTTAATGTATGAACGCCTTGGACACTGAATCCTCAAGGTATGAAAAGAAGGTTTTTTCTCCCAGAAGTTTTTGCATAGCACTTTTATAATTGTGATAAGAATCATGCAAAATTTAACTCATAAATGTTCATTGATCTCTTTTCCTTTGAAGACTATGACATTGTCTGATTTGCCTTCTAATCTTTATCCTGGTATATTAAGATAGTAAATTGTGGGTGGAGTTGTGCTAGGGGAAATTGTTGAGTTATAGAGGTGGAGATAAAAAGGGGTTTTATGTTTTTATTTGTTTTTAAATATATTTCTATTGATTTCATAGAGGAAGGGAGAAGGAGGGAGAAATAGAAACATTAATGATGAGAGAGAACCATTGATTGGCTGCCTCCTGCACACACCCCATCAAGGATCAAGGCCTAGGCATGTTCATCTACAGGAAATCGAACCATGATCTCCTGGTTCATAGGTCGATACTCAACCCCTGAGCCACACCAGTCAGGCAAGGGATTTTATGTTTGTATAGGAAGAATATAACTGGCAGGAAAGAGAAAACTAGGACAGAAAGTAGAGACAGGAAAACAAATAGAGGGTGAACACAGAATGCAGATGGACTTGAGTCTTTATGAGGAGAATTATTAAGACTTTAGATCATCTGCATACTTTGGGGGAAAATTTGCAAGTGCAGCAATGGGATAGCTTATTTTAAAATATTACTGAACACAATGAATGTGTTCCTTTTAGCAGCATTTGAGAATACACATTTCAGCAATGTCAATTTTGTGATTGTTATAAACATTAAAGAATACAGTCATCCCCAAAACTCAATAGCTTAAGAGGAAATTTTATAAACTATATCTTCATTGACTTTCCTCCCTTCCTACATTCTTTCTTTCCTTTTACTCATTTTTCTTTATTAAATGAGTGGATACTTATGGCATTATTATAGCAGCAACTGCAATATCATAATAAGCATTCAATAAATGTTATATATTATTATGTGTTCAAAATATAATGTAAGATATATTTCATATCCTGATTAAAACAGAATAAAGAAAATATAATAATATAACCCTTACACATCTTTGGTGATGATGGAAAATATCATGCCAAATCTTAAAATAAACTTAAATATATCACTTCTATAAATAATTTACTTTTTTAATCCATAAAGTTGATAAAGTTAAAAGTCTGAGTGCTTAGAGGTACAATGTGTGTGTTATTTACAGTAATAATATTTTCTTTAACTTTATCAAACTATTTAAAAGAAATAGGTTATGAGTTAAAAATGGGTAATCTTTGTGAGAAATTAAATAAAAATTTTCAAACTAAGATTTCTGAATAGCTAATATTAGCCATAATAGCATGAGTAACTCTTGTCTTTCCCATCTGTTCTCTTTTTTACCTTAATTTGATTTGTCCTTTTTGGACCAACCTAAGTGAAACACTTTTATTAAATCTCTTTCTGTAAAGATTTCTCTCTCCAGAAAGCTTATAGCATTTATAGACTTACTTTGACTCTGATAATTAAATACTTCCTTTTTTAATTTTTATATATGTGTGTTCTTATATATCTTGTCAAAAAACATAACTTTTTTCATTGAAGCATTATCTTTCTTCTTACACACAGCAAATAACCAAGTTCCTAGCATATGGTAGGCATTTACTGAAATGATATAAACTTATTTAAAACTTACTGATTTTGTAACTTCCATATTTAATTAGTTAAAAATGTCTGGTCACTTTTACTTCTCTAATCTTTCAAAACAGTCTCTTCATCTTCATTGCTGTTGCCATTGTGTTGTTTTTATGCCATCATTTCTCACAAAAGCTATTTCTAGATGTCTAATTGACTATCTTCTTCCAGTCTGTCATTCAGTCTATAGTCAGATGTAGCATCTCAAAGTGTAAATCTCATACTTATCCTCTCCTAGATTAGTAAAGGATGCCACTGTTAAAAAGAAGATTTGAAAACACAGTAATCCAGATAAGATCTCATATCTCTCTCAAGTAATAGGACAGGCCTTTACATTCACAGAATAATGTAGACAAATAGGCTACCACTTCATTCACACCACCATGTATGTGTTTCTGACATCAGAAAAGGAGAAAAGATAATGGAGAGTATTCAGTTCCTTTATAGACATAACCTATAATTCGCATGCATATTTTCTTTTTACCTCCCATTGGCGAGAAATTATTCACGTGGCCACATTCAAATGCAGTCTCTAGATCAGTGGTTCCCAACCTTTACTTGGCCATGCCTACCCAAGAATCTCTAAATCCCGACTCCCCCGCCCCCGTGACATATAATTCTTATTATTTAAAAAGTGAACTCCTTTTCACGTGGAGGAAGCCTAAAAGGCTGTTAACTTGGGTTAAACAAACTCCCAAAGAACATGGCATTCATGAAAGAGAAAAATAAAAGAATGAAAGGACATTGGAAGTACTGAGGAAGAAATCACTAAGAAATTGTTAAAAAAAATAATATAAAGTGACATAAAAATAGCAAATAAAGTTTTAAAACATATGATAGAAAACTGAAATGCATAAATATGTCACAATATATATTTATATACTGTATATGAGGCCCCTAGAAACATAAGAAATGCAAAAAATTCACTGTTAATAACTCATTTTCGAATTGACCCCCTTAAAAATCAATTTACCCCGCTGAGGGGTGTTTGCCCCACATTGGAAACCACTACTCTAGATGATGAGCATTCTATTTCAAAAGAAAAGTTTTCCACAAATAACCCTTATTTACATAAAAATATATTCTTCTCCCACATAAAACATACACACACACACACACACACACACACACACACACACACACCACAGGAAGACACTCAAACACTGCACCCAGCTTTTCCATCCAGCTCAAGGACAGTCAGAATCTCTGGGTGAAGCATAGTTCATTCCATCAAATCCAAATGTGGCTCCTTATATTATAGCGACCTATATTTAACACAAGGGTTTATTTGTTTTCCATCCTGCTCAATTTACAATGGTGGAGTATGAGCAGAGTAATTGCATTAAATTCTTCATTCAGAAAACTGGAAGAATGAGGAACACATAACATTTGCTCTTCTATAGTAGTTATCAAATTTTGCTTGGTAAAAATTGTGAAGCATTATTCCTTGGCAGCTACTAAGGCCATCTGCTGCCTCAGTTGCTGCTGCTTGTTCATTATTATCTGTGAACACTTCTGCAGTTGGCATTGGAGAGCACGCCATACTAAGGCCTGCCCAGCTTCGTGCTGGTACATATTTGGTATCGCCAATGTTTCTTTGCGGTTTGAAAAACATAGATTTTTACAGGCCAGGATTGTGGTTTCTTTGGCAGCACACTTCAGCTCTGTAGGCTTCCAAATACAGTTTCCAGTTGGTTCTATGTACAAGTGCCTATAGCTATACACTTCCTCCACACAGGTTTCCAAGCCTACATCTCAGTGTCCCAAATATCCTCCTCTTCTTCAGGCTATTTGTGATTACCTGGACACCATTTGAAGCAAGATGTTTTGTGAAACTAGAACAACCTGAATCTAATAATTGCTACTGGGCTCATTCCCACTGGGTAGCAAAATACATGTAAATAGAAGCTCTGAAACAAGCTTGAGGTCACAATTATAAATTCTACTGTTTCAGGTGAAGAAGTAGTTCGTTGCACCAACACTGCAAAATCTCAAGTAATTGAATCCCAAGTCACTTTATAGTACAGGCCGTGGGCAGGAATAATCTTCCATAGAAGAGCTATATCCCTTGCAATTTCTGCTTCGAATGCTCTAGTTCTTTCATGAGTTCATATTTCTGATCATATCCTGCTAAGAGCTAAAAGATGAAAAAAATCACCACAGATATTTTCACATTTTCTAACCATTTCTAGAGATACAGATTATGTAGAAATGTAATCTGCTTTTGAAATTGTGATAGGAGATTGTTTGAACAATGTGTTCCAAAGCTAACCAGGATCAAAAGCTTTCCAGCCTGTGGTGTCTCTATCCTTGCTGTCCAGTTGTGATTCCTAAGCTAATGTCATATACTTTAGGATTTTATTATAAAATCACCTTACTGGCAGGTACATTTTATTTATGTTCACAGGATGTAATTTTTTTTACAACTCTAGACTTCCAAATACAATGGTTTAAAGAAAATAGATGTTAATATCTTTCTCAGCATAACAGTTCAGGGGTAGGTGAATGCTGCAGAAAGAGTTCGGCTGCTCTTCCCAAAAATTTCCAGGGATGCAGAATGCCTTCTATCTCCTTCTATCTGCTTTCCATGCAGGTGTAGCTCTCATATACATGACTGTACCTGGTTGACCATGACCAGAATAACATCCAGGTCCTCAAGAAGAGAGAAAGTGAGCGGAGGTAAGCACCTGCTTTTTAAGGCCATGACTTGGAACTTGCACATGTCAGATTTTGCTCATATCAAGTTGTCAAGAATTTTAGTTCATAGGTATATCTGTGTGAAGGGAGGCAAAGAAATAGTCTTCTAGGTTTTCTGTTACTAGTCCATATCATAGGGAAGGGGCCATTCTATTAATAAAGGGAGGGGAAAATAGATGTTTGAAAAATAATTAGACTGTAAACTCAAAACCTAGTCCTTTCCATTCCATGAGTTCCTGATAGGATAAAAGGATAAAATGCACATGACTTAGCATTATGTACTGTCTGTATGGTCTCATTGTCTAGCCTGTAACACATAGACCTATGCTATGGATTACCATGCTAGACTGTCCCCAAACATGTATACATGCTTAGCAGCTGATTGATGTTTCTTTCTTTTCAGATTTAACCCAGTGGACTTAATAATTATTTAAAGTGTGTATACATTTTTGGGGGACACTCTATATATCTAAGCATTTTAACCATGGCAAATTACATAGAAATGAAACTTTTGAATATAAGCTTGTCAAGTCATTAGAATTAGTGTGAAAGCATTATATTTTTTAAAACAAAATTAATAGAGGAATTCTGGAAAGATTTAAATCTGATTCAAGTTTGAAAAAAAACAAAATTAATAGAGGAAAATACAAGATTTCTTTTTTTACATTTAAAATTCATTCAACATATGATTTCAAACTTGAATCAGATTTAAATCTTTCCAGAATTCATAAGGATTCTTATATCAGAAGTATAATATTTGATTAAAGGGACATTTTATTAATGAGTTCAATAAGAGAAGCCTTTAAGCTTTACAAATTAACAAGTACATCACAGAAAATAACCTTTTGGCAAATTTAACTTTTATTATTTGTTAAAATGTTGTGTTTTCAAAGTATGGAGTACTTGGACTCTAATTACTTGCATAGATTATTATGATATGCTTTTGTTTTGTTTTTCTTTTAAGAAAGCATTTATCCTTAATTATGTCTTACTTTTGAATAGAGAATGAAAAAAGGCAAGGATGATTTGGGTGTAATTTTTATATTTTTACATTAGTATGTGTACATCTTTTAAAAACAAACATATGTTGAAAAACTTATCATAGAACACATCATTACCCTGGCTCTCAATTCCCCTGTTACATATACAAGCAAAAAAAGAAAAGTATTTTGTGCTAAGAGTCTATTGCTTTCAATTCTTTAGAGAGAGGAGCTGGCTTCTATTTTCCTATTTATCAATATTTTCAATGTGTAGATAAATATTCATAATATTTTATATTATTTATTGATTTTTATTACTATAGTTTTACACTGTTGTGTATTATTTTTGTGACTCCCCTCGTATTCCTACTTATTGGTTTACCCACATGCTTTGGTCAAGCGCATTTTCTGATAGCTTTCTAAGAAAGGGAGAGCAGGAAATAAAATGTTGAGAATTTATTTATCTAAAATTATCTTTATTTGACTATTGTTTGGCTTATGATTTTTGTAATTTAAAAATTTTTAAGATAAAAATAATTTTACTTCAGACTTTTGAAGGCAGTGTCTCCCAATGTTTTTGTGAAATTTAATGCAATTCTTAAATATTTTACCATGACCTCATTTTTACCTTGTAAAATTCTAGATTTAACTACTTAACTCTATTGATCTGAAATTTCAAAATTATGTTAAATATGCATCTACTTTTACATTCATTGCATTTGGACTTGATAGAATATTTCCATCTGAAATTGTATGCCCTTGAGTTCTAAAAAAGGTTATTAGAATATTTTATTGGAAATTTCCTGCCCACTATGTCCTTTGTAACTCTTACTAGTCAGATGTTGGAATTTCTTTCTTCAATATCCTAACTTTTCTTCTTTACTTCTCTTTTTCTTTTCTTTTTTTCCCTTTTGGAGATTAACTCTAACTTCTGATCTTTTTAATTAATGGATTTTTATAAAGTTTCATCTTTTATAATTGTAATTGTCAATTAATATTTCTTTTTTAAATTAATTTGTTTATTTTTATTGATTAAGGTATTACATATGTGTCCTTATTTCCCCATTGCCCCCAACGCCCCTCACTCAATTGATGTTTCTTGTTTGTTTGTTTGTTTTCTTCATTTCTTCTTATGGCAGTTTATTCTTATTTTACAATGCAATATGTTATCTCTCTGATAGGTAACTAAATTTTCTTTGACAATTTTTTCCCACTGAATGACTCTTGTGGTTTCTTCTGCTTTCTGTTCTCTGTTTATTTTAGAGATTTTTTTTTAAGTTCATATTTAAGTTTTAATATATACAAAGTAATTGAAATCTTGACGCAGTTTGTCAAGTGGTGAGAGCATTTTTACTGTCTTTTTAAATTTTTATTGGAGCTCCACAATGTAGTTCCTATAAGCCATTCTGCTTCTCCAGAGAAGGATCTTCTACTCTGTTGTGACAAGGTTGGGGGAGTTATTGGGAAAGAAGGGGAATAAGGAGAGCAGGAAAGAATACCACTGCATTCTGGATACTTGTAAGGGCTGAGTGTCCATCCAATTAATCATGCTGACTTTCAGCTATTCTCTCTTGTTCCATCCTTTACATCTGATCTTCTCTGAAACCTCTAAAGTTCAAGTTCTCAAACACATTGCCAGGGACTGGAGAAGTTGCTCCATCCAGTTTCTGAGATTTCTGAATTTCTGGAATGTGAAATAGTCTTTCTTATCTGTGTTATCCTCCTCTGCATGCTTCATTCATTCACTTTGCTCTTCACATTGGTCAAAAGTACAAAAACCCTTTAGTTTTACCAATTATTGTTTCTGGGTTATTTTATCACTTTGACTGATTTTTGAGCCTAAGATATGTTGTCAATGAAGCAAGCACAGTTGAGTCATTTGTGAGAAATATGAAGTGATATTTATCTCCTGTTACATTATCTTTCATAACTAAAAAAAACAAAACAAAACAAAAAAAACCACAAAACAAAACATTCCTTTATTTATTTACTTATTTATTTATTTATTTATTTTATAGAGAGCCCAGAAATCAGCCCCAACCAATACGCTCAATTAATATTTGACAAAGGAGGCAAGAACATACAATGGAGTCAAGACAGTCTCTTCAATAAATGGTGCTGGGAAAATTGGACAGATACATGCAAGAAAATGAAACTAGACCACCAACTTACACCATACACAAAAATAAACTCAAAATGGATAAAGGACTTAAATATACGACCGGAAACCATAAAAATACTAGAAGAATCCAAAGGCAACAAAATCTCAGACCTATGCCGAAGCAATTTCTTCACCGATACAGATCCTAGGGCATTGGAAACTAAAGAGAAAATAAACAAATGGGACTACATCAAAATAAAAAGTTTCTGCACAGCAAAAGAAACCATCAACAAAACAACAAGAAAGCCCACTACATGGGAGAACATATTTGCCAACATTATATCTGATAAGGGCCTAATCTCCAAAATTTATAGGGAACTCATACAACTTAACAAAAGGAAGATAAACAATCCAATCAAAAAATGGGCAAAGGACCTAAATAGACACCTTTTAAAAGAGGACATTCAGAAAGCCAAGAGACATATGAAAACATGCTCAAAGTCACTAATCATTCGAGAGATGCAAATCAAAACAACAATGAGGTACCATCTCACACCTGTCAGACTGGCTATCATCAACAAATCAACAAACGACAAGTGCTGGAGAGGATGTGGAGAAAAAGGAACACTTGTGCACTGCTGGTGGGAATGCAGACTGGTGCAGCCACTATGGAAGACAGTATGGAGTTTCCTCAAAAAACTAAAAATGGAACTCCCATTTGACCCTGTGATCCCACTTCTAGGAATATATCCCAAGAAAACAGAAACACCAATCAGAAAGGATATATGCACCCATATGTTCATAGCAACACAATTCACCATAGCTAAGATATGGAAACAGCCTAAGTTCCCATCAGTAGATGAATGGATTAGAAAACAAAACATTCTTATTCAAGAGTCTTCCTGTCCCTCCAAGATAAGCAAATCAAAAGTCATCTCATAAGCATAATCATTCATTCTATGGCTACATTCTGACTAATGAGCTAGACATTATGCTGCTAGTTGGGAATTCAAGTGTTAACAAGGTGCTTTGCCATCTGGTTATGGGTACAGATAATTAAACAGGTAATACATTCTAGTGTGGACATAGAACATTGTTTTATGGGAGCTCATTAGAACAACATCTAGCAAGGATTACCACCTAGCACAGAAAAGTATGTCTTAGCAGACATTTAAATGATGAGTAAGAGTTAGGTTAATTTCAGAGAGAAGGAATAACACAGCAGAAGTGTGGAAATACCTGAGAGAAATAATGAAGTAAGTTCAACAAAGTAGAAAAAGTTTAGTGAGGTTTGTGGGGAAAGTAGCCTGAAAAGGTAAGTAGAGTTCTAACTCTCAGTGCCAAAACTAATGTGATGGTGTTTGAATAGTTATGGAAGAAAATGAGGCATTCTCTGAGGTGAAGTAGATGATGTTTGGTGGAAGAAAGGGTTAATAAAGGTAAGAGATGTTAAAGCATAATTGATACAATCTAGCCTACATATATTGGAGGACTACAATAGAATTATAACAAATAATAGAAGTAATTATACAGATGACTACCATCATTTTAATAATGCACAATTAAAAATGGTTAAAATAAAAATTTAATGTTTTCCCTTTTTACTTATCTTCATGTTTAAAATCAATCAATTTCTACCTTTGCAAATTGCCAGTAGCAATTAGGGAATAAGTTTGCCTGGGTAATTGGATTTTGGTGAACCTATAGCTTAACCTATTACTTCTCTTGGGTTTGACTATTAGAAGAATAATCCTGAATGAATAGTGGTGGTGGGACCTCTAGAACTCATTTTCGGGTGGGTACAATTTTCTAAATATACTTCTAGGAGATTGTGCTTCATTGATCATAGACAGCAATTAATGAACTATATTACCAATAGTTGTGAAACTAAAAATCAGCAGACTTTATTTTACCATACAAAATGTCACCCCATTCTTCAAAATATTAGACACAATATCAAAATTTTATGAAAATGTCATTTCTCTTAGAAATAATATTTATAATAAAAATGCAAAAATAGAAATATTTCTGATAAACAATAAACAATTAAATATTTTGCCACTTAAAACATCAGATAATCTTGATAAAAAAAATGTTAAGTTGACTATGGTATATAAATTCAGTTCATATTCCATAATTATGGAATGGAACAAATTAACCCAGACTATTTAATTTTTATTAGAATCCTAATCTCAGTTTCAGAATCATTTCTTCCATAGGCCATCCTCATGATGAGAGATTATAAAGTAATAGATAAATTAGTAGGAAAAAAGACTTGCATTATATACCATCCTCTATATCAGTGATGGCGAACCTTTTGAGCTCGGCGTGTCAGCATTTTGAAAAACCCTAACTTAACTCTGGTGCCGTGTCACATATAGAAATTTTTTTTATATTTGCAACCATAGTAAAACAAAGACTTATATTTTTGATATTTATTTTATATATTTAAATGCAATTTTACAAAGAAAAATCAACCAAAAAAATGAGTTCGTGTGTCACCTCCTACACGCGTGTCATAGGTTCGCCATCACTGCTCTATATGCTCAGTAGAGAGGAATTTAATGCATATTTATGTTATCAAATCCCAGTGAAAAAAATGAGACCCATGTTTGTCTACATATCATATCAATCAGAGAATCGGCAACCCTCTAAATCAGTAACTATCCTGTTATCATGAAATCATCAAGCAGCAGAGCCAGAGTTAGGAGTCCAGTCTGACTAACTGCATTACTCATACTCTTTCTGTCACCACCTGCTGCTCAAATTCTTTAAGATTATACCTCAATAATGTTTAAAATGGAAGAACAATGTCAATTTTCTTTTAACTTTTTAATTAATTTTCTGAATGCTGTGTGCTTTACTTCAGTATTACTTGCATATGCACTAACCATTTATTCCTTCGTCCAAACTATTTGTTGAATAAATTAGTATCATACATTGCCTCTGCCTTAAGGAAACTTTCTGACTTGAAAAGGTAATTAACAATGTGAGACGAGAATAAAGTGCTATCATGAGAGTATATTATCAAAAGCTAATGACATTGTACACATAAGCATGTTTTGGAGTTTCAAAAAGGAAAAGATAAATGTGCCTAATCAGGCACAAGAAAATAATTTTTTAAAAAGAGGAAGCTTTATGAAAATAAGTATTTCCCAATGTCTTCCAGGAATACTTTTGTA
Organism: Myotis brandtii; assembly: GCF_000412655.1. Lineage (NCBI taxonomy): Eukaryota > Metazoa > Chordata > Mammalia > Chiroptera > Vespertilionidae > Myotis > Myotis brandtii. Next base: position 231,232 of record NW_005358211.1, read on the forward strand.
GAATTTGTCTGCTTAATGATCCCAATATATTTTACTTTATAGCATTGAACTCTCTTTGGAGTTTAATTCATATTGCATGTGTCACAGTTGGGTTCTAACATTGCATGCTAGTAAAATTAAAGGTTGTCATGAACTGAAGTCTCAACACTTAGTTTCAATGTAACTTGCAGTCCAATTCCACAAATTCACCACTATCTTCAGAACATGTATGCAAATTCACATGCTCCAATAAAACAATCCTCACATGAACAGACAGTGGAATGAAATAAAACAGAACCTGATAAGGGTACACATATACTAATCTGAAAAATGATGAAGCAAATATTGCATGTGAAAGTTTAACTTTGTCACCAACATTTGCATTCATTTTACACAAATATAACGTCTTCATCAATGTCTAAACTTTCCCACTTCTTTTGCTAATCTATAAATTTCAAAGCTAATTCAGCATAAGGAATTAAATTTGTCAAATCATTTTTCTCACACACATATAAGAAAAACAAATATTACTGCAAATCAGATTATGATGAAATAAGCCACAATAAGGATAAAAAACAAACTATTTTTTAGTAGCTGAGATGACCACTAGGTGAGAATTTTTATCTCCATCTCTCTCCTTTTTGTTTGACAGTTTTTTTTTTCTGGCTAGGTTTCCTCATTTGAAACAACAGTATCTCAGAAGAGAAGTTCTAATCAGAAAACAATAATCAAATAAGGTGGCAGGCAAAAAATGTGTAGGTTTTAAAACCTAAAAAATAAAAGATGTATAAATTAGCCAAATAAGTGAATACCAATATAAAGTTTATCCAAATTTCTGGAGATAGACTTCAAATGTTCATCAGACAATGGCACACATGAAGAGACTTTGGTGGAGCAGGGTGTGAAGGGGGAAGCTGACGTGTATTGGGGGGGTAGCTTCTTGTGAGGAGATATAAAAAAGGGATTGAAAAATTTTTGAGATTACAATGGAATGGAGTTGGTTACTCTTTCATGGAATCATGATGATTATAACATTCAGTTTGAATGTTTACTCCATGCTAGGTACAATACTCTAAACACCCCCATGATTAGACATTCTATAAATATTTTAGAAGGAAGGAACTGTGTTACAGAAGAAAGAAGTAACTTTACAAACTTAATCTACAGAGTAAATAATAGAACTGTTATTTAAAATTAGCATTGGTTTATCCCAAATCATGTACTTCTATTTCAGTGCTATGATGTTTATTTATCAATGAAATGTCAGCCCGGGCATTCTTTCCATGTCAATAAAAAGTCTTCATACACTATCTATATATATAATAGCCAAGCAACTTGAATGACCGGAACGACCAGAATGACAGGTCACTATGATGTGCACTGCTGCTGGCCAATCAGCCAGATTAGGGGTGGGGCCAGGTGGCCAACCTCCAGCAGGTCCCCCCAACTGGCCCGGCCTCCATTGGTCCCAATCGGGCCTGGCCAGCTGGACCTCACCCTTACACATATTTGTGCACTGGGCCTCTAGTTATACATAAAAATACACAATACTGATTTCCCATTTGGTTCAATTCAAGGAGTAAAAAGAAAAGAGAGAAAAAAACTAAAGCAGGAACAGGAGAAGAGAAACAGGATGAAAAAGGGAGAAGTGAGGATGAAAAGTTAGAAAAAAGGAACAAAAATGAGATAAAGTAAAATAATGATAAAAAATAAAATGTAGAACACTAATAAAAATGGTTAAAATAAAATAATAAAAATTTAAATAAAATATTTTTTTTCTTTTCTTTCTTAAGCAAAAGATAACAAATAAAAGTGAAGTAGTGAAGTGTCATTCACTTCAGCTGAGTTTTAATGTCATCTGGGGGCTAGTTTAAGACCCCTCTCTATTGTTCTGTCTGCTGCTTCTCAGTTTCCTGTTAGGTGGTCAGCACCGTGTTGAAGTTCCCAGTGATCCACTGCTCCTCTGCCTATGTCTCCACAGCTTTGGTTTTCAGGCAGGTGGAATCAAGCTGCCTGCTTTGTTTTTCTTCCTGCTTTCTGTTGTATTTACACAAACATCTATTTCTGACACGGGCTCTAGGAGGCGATGTGCTGGGGTATTCAGAATACTATCTCCCTGCAGAATTAGAAGCTGGGTGTAGCTGCGCTGCTAGGAGGGGCCTGATCTTCAGGAGAAAAATGGCTGTTCAGAGTTGGAGGGACCGGACTGTCCCAGAGCTGGATTCCTGATTGCCTCTCCCTCTGTTGTTACACAGCCTCTACCAAACCACCTCTGCCTGCACCACAGCCTCGGTGAGTGTTTGTAATTGAAAGGTCCTATGCACTGGGTTTAGTGAGTAAAAGCAAGGAAAATATAAAGACAGAGCGACAACGTCACTGCACGTCTCTCTCCCCCGGCACTGCAAGGCCAGTGCAGAACTTCAGGCTGCCTTTCTGAGCGCAGCCTCCCATGGCTGTGGATCCAGATCTAGATTCTCTGGCTGCCAGCAGCCCTGTGGACCCCCTTCCACAGTCAAGTGTTAACGCATGTCCCCAAGGGACATGGACTTGGTGCAGTTTCCTTCCAACCTTCCAGTCCTGGTGGTGGCGTGTCTCTCTCTCCAGCCCAGATTTCCGATCCTACCATTCTCCAGGTGACCTCTATCCTTTCCAGCTGTGGATTGTCTCACCAGCTGTGTTTAATTCGCCAATTCCGGGTAGTTGTTATTGGATTCAACTGTTTCTTCTATCTGCTCCTTGCGAAGGCGCAGGACCCATTCGCCTATTTGGCTGCCATTTTGCCTCTCCCCTCCCCTCCAAGACAAACTTTTTAGGAGCCTGTGGCCACGGAGGTTGGAGCCTCGGTATTCATGGATTCACAGCTGAGGCAGCAGGTCCCTGACTGGTGTGGCTGTAGGTCCCAGGTGGTGTTGGAGGGTCCCCCAGGTGGAGGTGAGGTTGGGCTCCCAGCCACAGCCACTCTCCCCCTCAAAACGGCATGGTCTCTGCGACAGAGCCGGCCACCCTGGGAGAGAGTTCAGTGGTAGCAGAGGCTGCCTGGCCAGGAGCGGGGTCCGCCAGCCCCCAACACCCCAACAGTCCTGCGGAATATAACTGTCCCTCTGACACACACACACACACACACACACACACACACACACACGCCCCACATGTCCACACACCCCCCTTTCCCTCTCTCACTCACTCACACTCTCGCCCTCTCTGCCGTCCTGTTGGCTGCCACCTTGAATTCCCTGAGCCATGTGATACTGAAGAACTCCACTGACATCAGAGGACGTACAGGATTCCTCAACATCAACCATCAGAATTTAAGAATTAGTAACTGAGACTACTGAACAACTGGTGAAGATTATCCTCAAAACTGCCACAACAGCAAGGTGAATTTTCCTTTTAAAATGTTCCAAGAGCTTAGATTCTTTATGTGCCCACTTTATATAAATAACTGGGAGTTTAATTTTTGGCCCTCCTCTAATTCGGTAGATTATTTTTTAAGTTCTATATTAATTTGTTTCCTCTATCTATATGTGCTTGTCTCATTGGGCATCTTTCTATATATTCTTGGTGTATCTTTAAGTTTTAATTTATTTTCCATTTGTTTACAAAATCTCTGTACCACATTTCTTATGACAAACCCATGCTTAACTTGTTACAACATTTTCCTAACAATCTCATATATTATTCAGGTTAATATGAATTCTTTTCACCTTTTAACAAAGATATGTTGATGATGTGGAGGTCTAAACTGCTCTTGTCATTATTTTTCTGGCAAGGATAGATTTTGATACTTCAGACCCTGCTGACAAATTTTAATGCCTAATCCCCACACAAATCCTCCACCTCTTTTTTGTTAGCCGTTTTCCATATTCATTTTGAGGATCCCAACAAAGCAGAAAAGATACTTAAATATTCTGCTGCCCACCAGAGTCCTCAGGACTTTTTCATTTCTCAGAGATATATTTAACTTTCAAATTATTTCAAATCCATCATAAAGCTCATGATTTTAAACCAGGAAAAAAGGATTTTAACAATTCAAATCTAATTTAATCAGGGAAATTTGTTGGTATTTTCCAAATGTACTCTGAAAAAGGATTTCCAAAGCTTTCCCATTCAATAAAGGCTTATTAATTTTAAATTAAAAATACTTGATTTTATCACTAAGTATATTTTAGCATTTTACCAGAGATCAATTTAGACAATTATATTCTAAAAGACACTCTGATTAATAATGAACACTATATTGCATGCTTTTTCTTTGGGTTGTTCACAATGATGACCAATTAAGATGAGAATTAAAAATTTGACAGCATCTCCTACAGAGTCTATATTCAAAGAATCACGATCCATTTTCTTTTTCTTAGAGCAAAAGCTTTATATTTCTTAATTCAATTTAAAAACTATAATATCAACTAAAGAACTTGTATGCATATAAGTATAACCTATGGATACAGACAATGGGAGGGGTGTGTGAAGGCCAAGGCTGAGGGGCAGGGGAAGGCTTGCAGAGGACAACAGTGGGGGGAGAGGGGACATATATAATACTTTAAATAATAAAGAATTAAAAAAAATTATAATATCAGATATAAAAATATAACATGATTATTTTAAAACATCATAAAGAATTATAAATTTGAAAATAGAAACATTAAATATGATATATCTAATTCTTTATTTTATACATGATACAACTAAGGCAGAGAGTAAATTACACAAGAAAGTAAGTCAGTCTTTAGTTGCTGAACTCTGAAAATCTAGGTTACAGTTTTCACACAAAAGAATTAAAAAAAAATTATAATATCAGATATAAAAATATAACATGATTATTTTAAAACATCATAAAGAATTATAAATTTGAAAATAGAAACATTAAATATGATATATCTAATTCTTTATTTTATACATGATACAACTAAGGCAGAGAGTAAATTACACAAGAAAGTAAGTCAGTCTTTAGTTGCTGAACTCTGAAAATCTAGGTTACAGTTTTCACACAAATATCAATTCATTGATTTTTCTAATGTCTTTTTATTTTATTTATATAATGTAATATTTTAACTTTATACATAAAATAATTATATCTATAATTACATATCATTATAGAACATTGCAATATCTTAGGGGGAAATTACAAATTATTAGCATAATTTTAAACTAGTGGTTTTTTAGATATAGATTTCTTTATTTTATAGCTTCTTAAATAATTAATTAATTATTTTTATTGATTTTAAAGAAAGAAATGTTGGGAGAGAGAGGGAAACATAGTTTTACCAGGTCAGGGCTAGATATAGATTTCTTATTTGATTATTCCAAATACTTCACATTTTTTAAAAATATATATTTCCTAGAAAATCATGCCTGATTTCTAAAAAATATATTGGGATGACAGTTATTTTTTTTCTATATTTCTTTTCCTATATTCCTATTTTCAGTTATTTGATGAATATTGGTTGTTGGCATATAATACAGCCAATGAATATTGGCCATGTACCTTGCAATGGTACCCTGAGAGTCTCAGGAAATGTGATGGTAGCACAAGTAAACTAATGGGTGTATTGAAATATGTACTATTTCTGATAGATACTGAACAAGACATGCAGAGGAGAAGTAATACTAAAATCTGATTCAAATTCAGAAATGTTTATAATTAAATTTGCACTTGTACTTATTTTTACATTTATATGTATTTATTTGCTGTCTTAAACGGAATGATTTATAAGTGCCTCTGGTTTTTGGGATACACAAGCCTAGGCCTTTAAAATGTTCTACTAATATAATGAAAGGAAAAATTAGAAATTCATATACTCATTTTTAACTTAAATTTGTAAATATTTCTAGTAGTTTTTTAAATACTACTATATTTAATCAATAAACCTACATATTATAGTGTATTTTGTGACATGGACATATTAATAAAAATATATAGTCCTCAAATTATCATAAACAATTTTATAATTAACTTTTGAAAACAATTGAGTTTATTAATAATAATATTAATGACACTTGTTGGATTCTATTGCATGCCAGAAGTATGATGCTCACAATAAGTGAATAAGCATACTTCAACTCCATTTTTCAGAAATGAGAAAACTGAGGCTAGTGTAGTAATTTCTCTTACTTTTGATATTTTATAAAGTCTGGAGCTGAGTGTACAATCCAGTCAGTCTGACTATGGGTTCATTTCTGGCCTCTATGAGATGAGAATTAATATAAACATTTTATTCCTTTTATTTTAATGAAAATGGTGGTTTCTTTAATGAGCACATATTATTTTGTAAATGAAGGGAAAAATAACAACAATGGTGCCCCAAAATTTTTTTCAGGGAATAAAAAGAAACTTTACTCAATTGTTCATAGAAATTTAAAGACTTAGATTCAAATTGAGCATGTGAAGTAAACAGATGGCACTGTGAAACTGTTCTTATTTCCGTTTGCAAAACTTTAAGTTTGTATTAATAATATCTTTTAAAGAATGATACAGTGCTTTCCGGAAAATAAATTCCCAATTTCAAGTGGTTAATAATTACAAAATGTTCTTTATTTTCTGTGGCTATGTTTTGGAGTGCAAATATCAAGAACTGTGTCTCAATTATAAATTAAAGCCATCTTCAGAGAGGTTTAGTTTCCAAAGGAGGTGAAAATACACTAGGTTCATTAAAAGCTCACTATAAAATAGGAATCTCAGGTATAAGTATTGTGTTCCTGAATCTATAATCTATCTATGATAATAAAAGCTTAATATGTTAATTAGACCGGACAGCTGAAAGACCTTCTGTACATCCTTCCGGATGACCTTCTGGATGAAGCCAGGGCTGTGAGGGCCAAGGCAAGTGGCTGAGGCAAGCCGCTGCGGCTGCGAGGTCCGAGCCCCTTGCATGAATTATATGCATTGGGTCTCTAGTCAATATAGAAAAACTACAATTCATGTTTGGATCCATAGTTCCGTAAATTTTCCTTCATGGAATTTCCTTTCTTTTATGTGCTTTCTGAAGATGAAGATGAACAGTAATAGCAACAATGTAACACTGGTGAAGATATAATTGAGATTTAGAGCTAACTCAATTCATTTCTCAGCTCTTAAGATTGTTTCAGATTATGAGGTATGTGTTGAGTTGATAAAAAATGATCAGAGACTAGTACTTTGCCAGGACACTGCACTGGGAACAAAGTTCACTAAATGTTTATGAAAATATAATGACATAAAAAATAATAGATGGTATACACCAATATTGAATATGTTTACACATTTGGTAGTGAGATTAAATTCATAATTGAAATATTAAGTCATGGCAATCTAAATGCATGTTTTAATCTGACCAGACAATCAGATACACACATACTACATATAATAAAACATCTGAAAATAAAATGACAAATACATTTTGCCTAAATATTTATGCTTGAAATGTAATCAAGTTAGAGAAGTCTGAATTCAAGTCTTAAGAAACTACAATATGTGTTGACTATTGTAATATATAAAAACTCTACCAGGGTGTTAGGATAGACTGAGATGTACAACATTGAACTACGTAATAATAGGCTTTGGGAGAAAGGAACTAAAATGGAGACTGGGACAGAGATAGAGAAGTAAAAAAAGCAGAGAGAAAGTGAGAGAGGGGCTCAGGAGTAATAGTGTGCATGTGTGTTTAAAAAAGCAAGGAGAGTAGAACCACATTTCCTGCATTTCACCATACTAGCCAGTTGTTCATTCCCAAAACTTTCTCCTGCTCAATTTATATTCTCGATGAAAAGTAAATCTTGTTAGCATGATATGAATGTTAACAAGTGCCCCAGGCACCTTACAGAAAATACCGCCAAATTAAAATCTCAGGAAGAAAACTCATTTCCTATCTTCACATAACTCTACCAACTCTCATCTATATTCCTAACTGGTAGTTCACATTTTAGTTTTAATATTTATAAAACTTTGCTTTTCTCCAACATCCCTGAAGAACTGTTAAAGGGAAGCAAGACTTGAATTACATGCATTTTATAGGAAGACTCAGGCCCAATGTACTTGGAGGCAGAATGATAAGAAAAAAGACAAGGTAACAGAAAAGTCAAAAATGCAGAAAACACAATTATGAAATGTTTAATGACCTAGTAATAGGTTTTATTAAATTAATCTGCTTCTTTTCATATAAAGTGCAAAATATGAGTAAGTGCTTGCATTTCACTCACTTTTGTTTAACAGACACTTTTATAGAGTGTTCATATATCTCAACTTCAAAATATTTTGTTTTTTTTCTTGACTTTTTCCTTGGGAAATGATGAGGTAACTTAAGTGTGCTAGGTAATGTGAGCAAG
>NW_005358211.1:239590-258372 GCF_000412655.1 Myotis brandtii
ATATGACATAAAGTTATAGCAATAAAAAAACAACAAACTGGTATTTTGTGAATTTGCAGATTATGATCCTCAAATCTCAGACTTTTACAACCATGAAAAATTATATATAAAATTATTTAGAAAAAGATCTACCCAAAATGTATTTAATTTTTCAATTCCAGTCCAAAGAAATTAAGATAAATATTGTGCTCATTATCTATCGTTGCATAATACATAACCACAAATAGTAGCTTAAAACCACATGTTCGTTATCTCAGTCTCTGAGGGTCAGGAGTGCAGGCACAACATAACTGGGTCCTTCTCTTAGGGGCTCACAAGCTGCAATCAAGATGTCAGCTGGGCTGTAGTATCATTTGGAAGTTATTCTGGGGAAGACTGCTGCAAGCTCATTCAAGTTGTTGGTAGAATTCGTTTTCTCATAGAGATATTCCTAGGGCACTGGTTTTTACTGTTCATAGAAGCTATCTGCAGTTGTCTGTCGTATGAGACTCTCCTACGTGGTCACTTATTTTATTAAGCCACTAGAAGAGTTGCTTGCTCTAGTCTGCTTAGACCGAGATTTATATACTGTAACATCTTATCACCTTTGGCAAATTCAATTAGAAGCAGTCAAAAATTCCCCACATGCACAGGGAGAGGATTACCCAAGGGCATAAACACAAAAAGATGGAAACCCTTAGGTGTTGCACCAGGTCCGTTCTCCATTACTATCGAAACTTACAGAGCAAGGTAAAGGAGAAACTTGACTAGAAGCTCAGTTCTCTTGCAAGCCACGTCACTGTCTCCTCCAATATACTGCCTGCTTTCACAATCTCTGTTGTCCCTATAGCTCCATTAGCCATTACAATGGATTTTCATTGCTCTCCGATGCTTTTTGGAATAAAATATCAACATCCCATTACAACATATCATAAGGTAAGTTTTTGCAAATTGTTTTTCTGTCTTTACACTAAGGTAAGAGACAATGTAAGGTTAGGAAAATAATTAACATTAACAAAATAAATAATTTTTTAATATATATCTTATTGATTTTTTTTACAGAGAGGAAGGGAGAGGGATAGAGAGTTAGAAACATCGATGAGAGAGAAACATTGATCAGCTGCCTCCTGCACACACACTACTGGGGATTTGCCTGTAACCAAAGTACATGCCCTTGACTGGAATCGAACCTGGGGCCCTTCAGTCCACAGGCCAATGCTCTCTCCACTGAGCCAAACCGGTTAGGGCAACAAAATAAATAATTTTTATTTTATAATATGTAAATATATTATCTATTATCTATATAGGATATATATTTTTCCCTTCTTTATTTATTGCAATTAGCATCCCTTTTGTGGGCTCTGAATATTACTAAAATTGAATCCGGCGAGTTTTAGCCTTGACTCCACTACATTTTCTCATTTCCTGTGGAGTTTAGAATGAGATGCCCCATTATGTTTGAGGGACCTATGGCAAACCCTATAAACATTTTGATCCTCATATTTTTTGTCCATAAGATTACTTTAAAGATTAAGTCAGTCCCCCTATTGAAATGTTTGTTTCATTTTTTTCTGATAGTTTTTACCTTGTATGTAAATTGAAATGACTGAACTGCATTTATACTAAATTTTCTTTCAGCTTCAATTATTAATCTGTATATATAAAGCCAAGTGACCGAACAGTGGAATGACCCGTGGCTATGATGCGCACTGCGAGGCCAACCAGCCCAACCATCCGCAGCCCCTCCTCCCTGCTGCCCCACCCCGATGAGCCCCTCAACCCTGATCACTGAAGTGTGACCTTCAGTGATTCTAAGTGAGTAAACGCTCTCCAGCCTTCATAGCCCAGGAGCCTGAATGAGAGTGATCAGGAGGAAAACTGCTCATGGTCTGGACCATCAGTCAGGTGTCCAGGAGAAGTGCCCAGCACAACCACCATCTTCCTGCGTTCTCTCTCTACTGCTTACTACCAAAGAGGGCAGCACATCACACCACAGCCTCTCTCTAGAGGGAACTAAACCACATTACCTGTCTAGGGAGAGGCTTAGGAATGGAAGCTGTAAGTGTCGCTGACTCATCCGAAAGCCAACAGCAAATGTGTATACACCCTGCAAAGATCTTTGACACTAATAACTCCCCCTGGCTGGCCCTGCCCCCGAAGGGCCCCCTCACCCAGATCAGGGGTGTGGGTCAACAGCCCCAGGCCCCTCCCCCCATGCATGAATTTGTGCCCCGGGCCTCTAGTAATCCTATAAAAATAAAGATTAATACCTAGGTTCTCTCCTAGAATTTAGAGATCTGCTGAAAGTTCTTTGTCCATGTCAAGTGGTCTAAGTCAGTGTTCTCCCAATGCCAAAATAGAAATGGAGTCTTTCAAGAGAAATATATCTGATACATTTTTCATTTTGCAAATGGAACCCACATGATTCTAAGGCATGCAGTAATGCATTGTTATGTTTTCAGATTACTTTTTCTGTGTTCAGATAATTATTTGGCCAGTTATTTCTCTGGAAAGATACATATCACTTCTAGCTATGAACAGTTGCATCCAGGAATAAATTTTGTTACATAACAGAAATTCCTTAATTGTTATTGGTAATGTTCACAATCTTTCTTGAGTTGTTTTATTCAAATTTGATGTTTTTTCATTTACATGTATATGGAATATTTCTACATATGCCCGGCATTTTTTCTGCCCACTTCCAAATTCTTTGAACCTCAGCAGATCATTCAAATAGCCCCAAATTAAGACTAATTTATCTTCCCTATAACTTAATTTTTTAATAGCCCAATCATACTACAAATATTTGGAAAGTTTCCTGAAAATAGAGTCTCAGGAGGTTATGATTTAAAGTAATGAAATTTCCTTTGAATGTGATACCTCATCCCTATTAAATTCCCTAAAAACCATTTACTGTTTTTTTGTCAACTGTGTTTTGCCTGAAAGGAAGAAAGTAATTACTAAGAACAGGATTAGATTAGTTTGGAAAATATTTTCATGGAACCCTGTAAGCATTTTAGTCAACTTTGAAACTATAGCTAAAATAAATTAGTTCTATTTCCCCTCCTGATTTTGTAGCTTTCTGGCTGCCAGAGAGTTATAGCACAGCGAGCGATGGTGCTGCTTACAAGCATATTGGATTTCGTTGGGTGCTGGATCATATCGTTCTTTTTTAACTGTGTTACTTTCATAGATGATTTGCCCTACTGTAAAATCATTAAGGGTATTCATTAAGCATGCCACTCTTTTGTAGGGGATCAATATTTGTAAAATAAAAGGCACAGTTGTTTGCATTTAATTTCAGTCATGTTTTCTTTTAGGCTTTCAGCGTTTTGTTTTTACTATGCCAGAGTAACTCTTCATGTAATGAGATGGCACCTTGTGTAATGAGCTCCTGCTTGTTGTTATTCCCGGCAACAGACCATACAAGGGCAAGGCCTGTTAAATACAAGTGCATGCATGAGGTGCTCTTTCAACCTGCTGCGAGGCCTGTTTGACAGAGGGAGGGCAATAGTTGGCCTTCTGCTTAGTCTCCAGGCAGATTATAGTGGCTCCAGCCCCTCTGTCTAGAGGCCTGGATCTGCTATGCTCGGTGATTCTTTCCCTTGCAAGTTCACTGGCACTTTCCAATCCTCACAAACTTAAAAGCACACAGCAGAACATATTTACTTCTTATTATGGAAGTCAAATAAAAAATAAATAAATAAGACTGGACTTAAGGCAGCTTAACCCAATCCACCATGAACTCAATTTACATCAGGCTAAAGCAGCATAGGTTTTTCAGCTGAACAACCTATGCTGAGTCAAATAACCAATTCTTTGTTTTCAATTTAGTTACACTTCTCAAGCAGTATGAATGCATTTTTAAAAATATTTAATTTTACTAGATACCATTTCAACTGACTAGACCTGAGAACAAAATGAAAAATCTTGTTCTTTTAAGTTGCCTGCTAGTAATTGACAATCTAGCAATTGTTTGAACTGAATGAGGCACAATATCTGGTAAATTAAAATAAGCAGGGCAGAGAGGACTAGAGGACCTATGAAGACACAACTCAGAATAAATTTTCACAGAAAAGAATATTGGATGTACAAAATAGAAATCATTTGAATTGAGAAGGAAAAATAATCTATAGGAAAAACACCAGAATGGCATTTAAAAGTTTTAAAAATGGTATCCTATATTTTGAAAATTTGACAAAGAGTTAAAAAGTAATATCTGGCTACAGCTCTTTGGGGCCTAGTGAAAAATAGAAATAATAAGGTAAATTAATTTTTCCCAATAAATTTGACATCACATAGAATCAATGCATTTTAAATATACATGCTATTTTACCATATAGTAAAAAAAAATATTCTATTGAAATTCTATTGGGAAGTTCTGTACTATTTTTGCAACTTCTCTATGAATCTAAAATTAATTCCTAAATAAAAATGTTACTTTTAACTAACTAACTAAATAAATAAATAAATAAATAAATGTAGATAGGAGGGAAATTTACTGCACCATTACAGTATATCAAGAATTATGTGAGCTATCTTAAATGTATTATTTCATTTATAATATGTTAAAATAACTTTGAGAACTAAAAAAAGGCATGCTAACACTAGAGTCTAAAAAGAAATGAACAGTAATAACAGCAACAGCAATAATAGAGTCAACAAAAAGAAGTCCTTTATATGAATATGTTAAATTATACCTTAACAACACTGTGCATGCAAAATATCTTCCCTCAAATTTGCTAATATAACTGTTATTTTAATGTTTTCTAGATAAATTTACTGTAAGTCTAATGTATATGTATGCCATATATTTTTGAACATGCAGAAAAAATAAACTAGAAATCACCATAATCCTACTACTCATAAATAATATATATTTTATTCTTTATCTTTGTCTTTTGATATCCCCATGGTACAGAGAAAGAAAATGGAACTTCTGTTTTACATATTTTGTGCCCTATTTTTTGTGTTTATGTTCTAATTATGCATTTCATAAGAGTTTGTATATTTTTTCATTTTGTGTGGACTTATGTAATATATGCACATACTGCATATTTTAACATACATTTCATCGGATTATTGTGATTTTCAGGATGGTAAATTTTCATTCTTTATTATAGTGGTTTTGTATGAAGGTGGGTTCTATCCCGGGAACTCTAAATTATATAAGGGTAAATACCATGTCTTTTTTGTTACCTTTGTAGACCCAGGTCCGAGTGTCAATTCTAACATGGCTGTGACTTTCATACCTCTCCATAGATCTGGAAGTTAATTTTAATTCTTCCCAGATATTCTATCACTCTGTTTCTTATTTGTTATTTTGTTTTTGTGTTTATTTGATACAAAAAAAGGCCTTTATAATCATTTATTAACATTTTAGTGTTATCCTATATAATAAAGAGCTAATATGCTAATTAGATCAAAGAGCAGAACAATTGTCCGGATGACCTTCCAGATGAAGCCAGAGCTGCGAGGGGCCAAGGAAGCCACTGTGGCATGGGATGAGCCCCTTGCCCAAATTTTGTGCATGGGCAATTCTTCCCAGATTTTCTATCACTCTGTTTTTTATTTGTTATTTTGTTTTTGTGTTTGTTTGATACAAAAAAAGACCTTTATAATCATTTAACAACATTTTAGTGTTATCCGATATAATAAAGAGCTAATATGCTAATTAGATCGAAGAGCAGAACAATTGTCCGGATGACCTTCCAGACAAAGCCAGGGCTGTGAGGGGCCAAGGAAGCCACTGCAGCATGGGATGAGCCCCTTGCCCAAATTTTGTGCATGGGGCCTCTAGTAATTTAAAAGAGGCTGCACTGTGAGTTACTACATGCCATGTGAGCTCATATAGATTATTTCTTAACTTGGAATAGGATATTCTCTTTTTAGAAATAATTATTTAGATATTTATTTAGTGCTGGGGCTGACCAGCAGACCTTGAGCGACAGATGAATGATTACTCTTACACACGTTTCTATGAAAGAGAGAGCTAAGGGACTGCCTGGCTAAAGAAACCAAACAACCTCATTTGGCTGCCTCTTCAGGCTTTTGTTTTTACAGCAGCTTGAACAAAAATTAATATTTAGATACTATTAGTAGGGTAAGCATTCTTGGGAGGGCATAGGCATCAGCAGCACCATTAAGTATAAAGATTAAGCATAAAGATTCCAGTAAACATCCGAGGGTCCACATGTACACAGACTTGTTTGGAAAAGTTAAGGAACAATTAGGGGCAATTGCCTTCAGCCAACTCCCATAGGAAATTCTTTCCAACCAAGTCTCCTGTGCTCCCCCACAATTTAGACTTTATAGTATGTGTATTTCCAACTGTCCAAAATATCAGAGAATCTTCAATTAGCAGTATATTAAATACTTTTCCTAAAAAATAATACATAATTTGAAAAATAAAAATACTTTGACATGCATGTGAATTTCTATTACATTTTACCATAGTGGTTGTAGCTCAAGGGATAATAATAACAATTGTTAACAACAATTGAGCATTACAACATACCAGACATGCTTTTAAGACCATATTACTTTATTTCATTTAAATATTATAACAACCTTTGTGATACTTTCTTTTATTATTGCTATCCTATGAAGAGAAGTTAACTTGCCCAGAGTGATGTCAGTAAGCTAAGGACTTAACTTGCCTTTCTCCTCTCCAGCAGCCTATGTAGACACTATTAATGAATAACAGAGTTCATTCTTGTTGACCTTAGAGTCTTTGTTTAACATTTCTCTAAGCTGTCATTACTAAACACTAGGGATTAAATGAGGAATAAATGCGTGAGTACATTAGTAGGGAATAAAACAAATGTATGTATGTATGTATTTATTTATTTTTAATCCTCACTGAGAATATTTTCTTTCCATTGAGTTTTAGAGAGAGTGGAAGGGAGGGAGGGAGAGAGAGAGAGAGATGAGAAAAACACATTGATTGGTTGCCTTCAGCAAATATCCTGACCTGGGCCAGGGATCGAACCTGCAACCCAGGTATGTGCCCTTAACCAGGGAATCAAACCCTCAGCTCTTCAGTGTACTAGCAGGTGCTCTAATCACTGAGCAATACCAGGGTACAAGGATGTTTTTATTGATTAATTTTAGAAAGAGAGGAAGGAGGTGAGAGAGAGAGAGAAACATCAGTGTGAGAGAGAAACAACTAACAGTTTCATCCCGTAATCACCCTGACCAAAGATGGAAATCATAACCTAGATATGTGCCCTGATTGGAAATCAAACCAGCAACCATCTGGTGATGCCCCACCCAACCAAGTTTATTTTTTATTATCTACAACCTTTAGGAGTAACTGAGAGGAATCAATTAAATAAATGTAAAAATATATACTGGGAATATTTTTTGAGAATATTTTGAGTTGTTCTGTGTTCTCAGTGGTCTGTTACAAGTAGGAGTACCTAGAGAATAAATTTTAGTAGTTGTGAGGACTAAAATAAAGTATTGAAGATTTTTTGTTTAATATCCTAAAAGAGTAATCAAGAAATATTGCTCTTGAAAATAAAAGCATAGTTATCTCTGTAAAAGCATTATTTTCATGACCTCTTGTTGTGAAGTTTCCATTTGATCTGTAGCCACTTATTTATCATCCGTGTTCCCCACCAGACTGTAATTACAAGAGAATAGAGACAATGTTAAGTTTTCTCAACTCTGTAAGCACTGCATCTAAAAATCTGCTTGGTACAGTTATTTGTCAAGCCGAATTGAACAGAATGGTGCCATCCTTGAGTACTATGCTTAATTTTCTTGATTGGTAATTTCTAGACAAGAAAGAGTAATCATGTAAAATTGAAAAATCAGGAGGTATGGATAGATCAGTTTACAGAATTATAAATATATATCTTATAAACCTTAAATGAACATAAAATGACAATGCCATCTAATACACACCTGATGCTTAATAAGATTTATAAAATAATTTATAAGTAAAATCTTAAAATTGAGTGATGAATAAATATGTACATACATACATACATGTTTGCATGTGTTAGTGAATGAAAACAAATGCCAATTATGATACATTGTGCCTGTATTGAGCCCTTTTGGTCACTTGCTTATACGCCCTACCTCAAATACTTAACCAGGGTTTCCTCTCATGGAAAATGCAGATAATACTGTGTTGTTATGAAGCTGTAATAATAAGATTATACCTGCGAAATCTCCTAGCTCTATGTCAGGTATATAATAAATAGAAAGTACATATTCTGAAGAATCTGACCACCATAAGAAATCCAACTCCTGGTGTGGATTAGACAATTCAAGATATGTTCATTTGTTTCTCTGTTTTCATTTATCTTTGAGAGGAAGCAAGTTGTACTACTTGTATAGCGTATGTAATATCTATCTTGAATAATCCTCATAAATTTGCCTTGCAAAGTTCTCTAACTAAATATGTTTCTAATATAGCATATTTTTAAGTATGGTCTTGATGTCTTTTCACTACTAACTAAATTTTCTGCTAACATTTCCTTCTTCAGTCATTAGTAATTCATAAATCCTACTCACTGATTAACTTATAATAGTTTTATTAATTGAAATATTGGAAATCAAGGTAAAAGCAGTATGAAGGCTGGTAATTAAATGCATTGTTTTATAATTAAAACATTGATGTTTTAATTATTTTAAGAATATTTCATGTTATTGATCAAAGGAAAATATGAATTATTGATACTTTACTATTAAACAACTTTTTTTAAAAGTTGGAACTATTTGCCTTCCTATACCATCAAACTTCTTCAAACAATTATGTGCTTATTTTCTCATTCACACTTGTGTTAGTGCAGTATTCTGATGGACTTCCTAATTTTCTAAATTCTCCCCTTTCCTTCTTCATTTGGAGCTCAAATTCTGTCATCACAAGCAATAAAATCTTTGGTTTCTCCAGTCCTCAATGTCTTCCTGCGTAGGAAAGTAGTTTTCAGATACCAGATACAGAAGTTTATGATTCTGATTTTTTAAGAAACTTTTTAAAAAATATATTTTTTGTTGAAAGTATTACATATATCCCCTTTTACTCTCATTGACTCCTTTTAGCCCCCTCACCACCACCACCACCCCAGGCCTTCACCACTCTATTGTCTGTGTCCATGGGTTATGCACATATGCATGCAAGTTATTTGGTTGATCTTATATCACCTTCTAAATGTACATATTTATTAAGGTTTTTTCCTTGACTTTTCCCTCTTCTCTTCTGTACACATAGGCAATCTTATCAATCTCTGCTTCAAAATTCACTTCTATGGAAATTCCTAAATGGGTATCTCTTGGCTTTATGTTTAACCACATTTTGTAAGAAACTGTTCAATCTGCTGTCTCTCTGAAACTCTTTAGGAAACAGAGTAAAGTAGACCACTGGGTTCTCAACATATCTGATGTACATTCTTTGTTCATTTACATGATCCCATCCACCAAATGGAATAAATCTATGTTGATAAAAACTCAATGTGGCCTTCGCAGTCAGAACAAGTCCACCGTTCCCAGGAAGCTCTTGTTCTTTCACTGATTAGCTCGAATATTGCCAAACGTATTGTAAGGTACTCGGAATATAATTTAATAAAATACAGAAGGGCCCAGTTCTTGCAAAACACACAGTGTAGTTCTCATTCTCAAAACCAATTGGAAGAAACACTCCATTTTTTTGTTCTCAAACTTTTCTGACAGTGATCCATTCCTGTATCCCATGTATGGCATTGTACATACTAGGCATTCACATGATTTGGGTAAATGAAATAAATATCTAACTTTAGATAGCATGTGAAATGGGAAACAAATTATTTAACTTCTCTGATCATGTAACCATATAATGCAAATAAGAAAAAAATCTGTGTGTATAAACCTAAATGAGCATGATAGTGTGATGAGGAGTGAGATAGGAATCATACTTACCATGAGGCAAGGAAAAACTTGCATGGGGACTTGGAGGAAGGTAGAGAAGTTATCCAGATATAGGAGTCTCCATTACTCCCAAAATGTTTTTAAAAAAGCATCTTTAGAGTTGGATTTGTTAGGATCTGACATTGGTAACAGTGTGTTTCCAAGAACAGACAATAGTCCCTGAGTACAAAGAGACAAATCTATTGAACTTCCAAGTAGCAAATAATTTTGAGGAAGATGTATCATGAGCAGGTTCTCAGGCCCATGAATAATACACAGTGATGGATTTTAGTTCTTAGTAAGAAGGTTTTTGAGAGCCAAATAGAACACCAACCCTTAAGACTAGAACACTGAGTATGTGACCAAGACAGGTACTCAAGCATTATGACTAATGCAAAGAAAAAACAAACAAAAAAAAAAACATTTAACAAATTCTAGTTAAAGGGTATAGATGTTTTTAGAACAAGACTCTTGTCATGTATGGACTCTAATAGTAGCAGAAATGTTTCATGCTGAATTTATAAAAGCTGGGCTATAGATATTAAAGTCCTTCCTGTCATATTTTAGGGTTAGATTGTTAACCTGAGATAGCTGGTTTAGGCCAACTATTTTTACATGATGAAGTGAAAGAGATGCACAGTTTGCTAATAGCAGGAAAAATCATTTATGTATATGTAATCAAACCAGGCAAATGTCCTAGTTAATGATTACTAGAAAGTGAAGTATTTTGTCAGTTTAAATAAAAGTTATTGTCATCTAGTATAAAATAGAACTATTTACATTTAATAAAGCTACATAATTTAACAAGAAAAACAGTTGTTTTGAACAAAAATGTAAAGTTTTAATTTGGAGTATATCAATGTAAGGTAGCATAAAATATATCTTATTTGAAAAAAATGGAGCAAAATGGACTTATATCTTGTGTTTTAATATTTTATCAATAATAAGTGTTATGCTTGGAAAGAAATAATTTAGTTTTCTGTTAATATCTACAACTACACCAAAAAGAATTTTAAAATAAAATTATTTGTAATCTTCACACTCATTATGTATTAGTGTCTGCACTCTTAATTTACCTTCACTCTTTCACTTAATCCCTCTTATATTCATGTATTTATAAATGGCAAATATTATCTTGAAAAGATAGGAACTTTGAAGCTCACATAGATGAAATAATGTTCAGAATCCTGCTATTAGTGAAGAGTTAGGCATCTACTAAGTATCTGGTGGATTTCCCAAAGTCCTGGGATTTAAAGAACATATGCTAAAAACAGGTCATCCGAATACTCACAGCATCTTAGAATGGAGAGTCATAAAATCCATCAGAGGGAATGAGAGATTTTGAAATTATACCTATAAGAACAGTTTTCAAGAAAACACAGGGTCACTCACCAATTAAATAGCAAGGTAAAATTGTGATTTATGCTCACAATTGAACTATTTCAGAACATTTTCCCAGAAGCTTGAGGTCTTCTACTCTTTGCATAGGTCAACAGTGATGAGAGAGTGTGTGGGTGGAGGGTAAGGCTATTTTATTAACTCCACCACAGACCCCCACAACATTACTTTTTTTCAGTAGTGTGGTTTAATAGAAATTTACCTTATGTATTGTCATAAAAGAATTTGATCTTGCTGCCTACTATGAAACATACCCTTTGAACAATACATTGAAATAAGAAAGCACCAAATATTACCTAAAAACAGTGAAGGCATTGCCCAAAATATAGTGATCATTTATTTGGGTAAATACAATTTATAATTAATTTAATAATGTACACTATGATATGTAAAGCAGTTTTGCACAGCTATGAACAAAATTTTGAAGTCAGTAAGTAAAGAAAAAAAACAAAATATAAAAATGGACTTGTTTAGTTTTAATTAACTTGGGTATACAGAAAAAGGGAAAGGGATGATTTTTCTAATAAATGTTAGGTTTTACTCAACAAAGGAAAAATGTTAATCTTATTCTCAATGCTGTGAGTGATATAAAGAAAATCATTTTGTAAATATAAATAATGCTTGTTCTAAAATATCATGCAATTTTAGGAAATGTAAGTCCTGCTCCAATATGCACCTCTGGGTACAGGAAACTATGCACTATATCAGCTTATACACATCTTCAATTTTCTTACTGTTTTTAAACTTACAAGACAACAGATTGCTTAGAACTGAAAACATAAAAAATATACAAGAAGTGTATATTTTTAAAATGACAAATGCAGATAACTGCCTTTTCCTTCATAAACAAATAAATGAAAATCCCCCTTTGCTGTTGAACATTTAATTAGATTGAGCAGCAGGCTTTTTTAGCACTGATAACACTCATAATCATGTCTGACTCTGAATAGAGGAATTGTTGGAGGTTTATTAATTGCATAAACTACTATTGTTTTTCTCTTTCTGTCATCATTTAACTTTACAGGCATATTGTCCAAAACAACCCAAAGTTTAGCTACATGTATCAGAATATAACTAAGATTTCAGTTAGTAACCAAATGATTTGCTTCAATTTTGGTTATCACACCAGCCCAAGGAAAGTAAAACCATTAAATTATTAATATGCATTTATAAGAAAAAGCAATTATGAGGAAGTATGCATAGTACTGGCTTTTGGGTCTGAAAGGACAGATTTGGAGGCCAAGTTCTGCATCTAGTAATATTGTGGCCTCTGATAAGCTTCTTAATTTCTATAAACCTATGTTTTCCTATAGGAAAAATGGTAAAATCATAGTTCAGGGTGGTTCTGAATATTAAAAGATATAATATATGTAGCCCCCTCTTCACAATGTCTGACTTGTAGTAGGAACTAAAATTTGTTAGCTCTCTTTTCCTGTGGTGAATTAATATAGTTGGGAACCACATGATGATAAATAAAACCTGCTCTCGTTTTTGTTTTCAAATCAATGGTTCATATTATGAGTAACTTAAGGGGAAATCTAACAACTCTAAAAGTGCAAATATTACCTAATAATGACATCTACCCAGCTACTCCTCCTCTGCATACCCACGTGTTTTACTTTCGCTCTCACAGACAGATTCACTCTCAGCGCAATTATCTAAGTCCAACCCCTTCTCTTGGTCACCAGATTGCAAACCCTCTTATCTACTACAAGTCATCCTCTCAGTTACCCTTTGCTTTTTTAGATCGATTTTTCTTTAGGTGCTGGGTCATTCCCGGTGGCACACATCTTAAGACCAACTTAAAAAGTCTTCTATTGACCACAGTGGTGTTCCTAGGGTTCCAGTGGAAGTAGCCTGCTCACAATAACGACACTATTAAGAGATGATGATATACCACATATAATATGTGTGGTTAAAGTTAGCATATTTATTACTAACATTTTATAAACATTATGTTCACATGAAAGTTAATTTTGAAAACTCCAGGTATACAGTCACATGAGAACTCAAGTATACACATTGATTTTGAGGATTAATTAATAATAGTTTAGAATTATTTATGCGTGGTTCAGATGAAATGTATGCCTCCAACCCCCAGGATATTACAGTACAAAAAGAAAGAGGAGAGGTAAAAAATTAATGCATTACATTACTGCAATGAATTATCTAAGAAAAGAAAAAAAATTCAACAAAAATATAGTTTTTGCAAGGCTTACAAAATGGTTCATATATAGAATGACAGAGCTGAAGAAACTCCAGTTCTGTGTCTGATGTTTGCAATCACTGTGCTCCCATTGATCACTTTGAATCTCCTGTTCAAACACAAGGATTTATAGAAACGCTGGGCTGTTCTAGTTTTATATTGAGAGCAGCCACCAAAAATAAACAGTATTTATTTACTTAAGGAAGCAATTAAATAGAAAACATATTTTATATACTAGATTAAAAAGTGTGGTCAAGCAGGAAGAAACTATTTACTGTTTTTGCCCAACACTATGCATGAACTCCTTGTTCTCTTTTTATCTAAGCAAAGTATTTCAAACTTCACAGAGAGAACAGCTTATCTTGCTATGGCATCTTTGAGAATTATACTTGTCAGTGATCTGAGTGAATGAATACGAATCTTCTGAAATTGTTTTACAAGATCTGCATACAGAAAATACCTCTTGGGAGCATACTGATTATATCAAACTACACTCTTAAGCTCTTTTATTTCTAGAAGAGTTAATTTACTCTTAGGTTTGTTAATTGATGCATTTTATTGCAAGATCAGACTGTCCCAGCTATTCCAAAAGAAAATCTCTTTTTACTCATAAGAGCCTTAAAAATGGATTCAATATCTTCTCCACAAGATGACTATTTTATTCTTACCCATACGCATTATCTGGCCTTTGTACATTTTGTCACTCTAAAACATTTTGCTAGCATGATCTCATTCATCATTTATTGACTCTCTTATCTTTTTGCTAATGACAGGACACTTACTGAATTGTGCACCTTTTCAAAGAAATACATGTTCCATGAGACATAGTGCCAAATCTCACTCCTCAGGTTACCATCTCTTTCTCAAAATACGGATTTCTTCTGTGTGGTTGATTTAAGAGTCTCATGATATTGATGGCTGTCTACTAATCTCCCCAGTGACGGGGAGCGCCCCCGGGGTTCCACCATGGCTAGCTAGCATGGCTCTAAAATTGGCACACTCTCTGTCAAGAAAAAAACATTAAAGTGTAACCTTGCTGTTTCATATCTCACTGCTATACCATGGCCATTTATTAAAAGGGTTCTTTCTTTGGAAGGCAATATGCTCTAAATTTGGTATAACATCAACATTGTGTTGTTTAAAAGCCTGATGGTGTGGAAAGTTGCACACAAAATAATAGAATTTACCAGAAACATATGATCTAGGAAAATCTATGCAACGTTGTAACTAGAACATTATCAGATTAACTTTTAAAAATATTGAAACAAATGAAAGATACTTTGACAGTTAAGAACACACATTACATTATAGACCTTCTCTTGAAAACAACAACCGCTCAATGTTAGTGTGATGGAAAGTATGGAAGGAGAGGATTGCAAACAGTGAGTTGTTGAGGCAAAGACAAAATGTACGATATACAATAAACTCTTCTAAATTACACTATGTGATAAAAGAATGGCAGATGGATGGCATCTTGTGTAGCAGACACACCTTCATTATTTATGATACTAAGCAGCAATAGTCTACCATGGGATCAGGGCGTAAACATATGAATGTGAAAATCAATCTCAAAAAGTGTACAAGAAACAAAAATTTTTAGTAATTGAAATGTTTGTTTTTTTTACATTTGTGTGTTTGTTTAAACATTTAATATTATCTCACATTTAGTTCCTAATAGTTTCAATTTAAAGATGGCTGTATATAGAATATTCCTAAATTTTAGCAAAAGTAAAAATGGTCAGGGTTATTAATAATGATTTTATAACAACACTAAATATGTATGGAATTTGACATTATACTGATATTTTTCTCTTTTTTTCTTCTGTTTTTTGAAATATTTGCAATGTTCTCTAACAATTAAAAGCAAAGATTTGGAAGGTCAGATTTTAATAATTGATAATCTTAATTGAGACATTTTGTGGGCCAGTAACAATGTAATATGCTGATTTGATTTGATTTTAAAGGTCACAAGTACTCTAAGTAGTATATACTATAATTAGTCACATTTCACAAATGAGAAAATTGAGGCTAAGAAATGGTATTAAAAGGTCCAATATTATAGCTAGTTTAGTAATTGGTAGTTCTTTCATTGGAATACAAGTTTACTCATATCTTCTGCTTTTAGGAAATACATCATATTTAAAACATGGAACTACATACTGATTATGAGTGTAAATACAGCAATAAGTAAATGAGCTAGAAAAGGTCTAAAGGAGAAAGATGACCATAAAAATGACTCACTAGGAGCAGAAAGTGCAATGCCCTAGGAAAACTTAGAGAGGGTAAATAAATGGAGAACACAAGGGAAAGGAAATACGTTGTCTTTCCTGTAGCACAAACAGCAAGAAATGCAGCACCTTTCGACCTTGTGACAATGTAATATGCTGATTTTATTTGATTTTAAAGATCGCAAGTACTCTAAGCCTGGAATAGGCTCATCAGGTACATATGTCAATTACTAAATTAATGCTATTTATATTATTTAAGTATAGTATTTAGCAAATAAGTCCTATATGGTAAATATTTCCTGAAGGGTTAGAAGACGACAACAACTCTACTCTAATATGGTAATATTTCATGGGTATAATTAGCTAGAGAAATCCATAAAAGATGTCCTTCCTAAATGTACTTAATATAAATAGCCAATATATTTTCTTCTCCATATAAACTATTTGGTTAAAGAAATTTTCTCATAAAAAGACATGAAGTTGAACTGCAAGAGATAATAATGTATTTACATGGATGACATATAGTGAATTGTTTAGAACATACATATTGATTTTCATAAGTTGTACTAATTTAATAACATCTTTTCCATAAAATAATTAACTTGTGTTTCTTTAATTCATTGATTTTAAAAATGTATCTCAGCTTTAGAAATACCAAAAGAAAAAAATTAATATAATCTTCAAATGAGGAAATATATTGACAGCTAAACTATTACTACAGGTGTAATGCAGTAATTTTATTACTATGAAAATTTGTATAAACCAACTAAAATTAATCAGTATGTTTAAGTAAATAATACTTCAATCACATAAAATTGACATGTTGTTAAATATTCTTTTAAATGCATGTTGTACAGATCGATAATAGATGATAGATAAAGTGTTGATATTGATCTTTTGTCTGTTGTCTCAACATCACCCTTCTGTCTCATACAAGGTTGAAGCCTTAAAGTTGCCTTTTTCAGATTCCATTGCTACTTCTAGTTAGTACTGGCCAAAAGAAGACTGTGGCACATAAGGTGACAGGAAGAGAAAAGTCATTCTGATTCTTGCTCTAGTAGTGACAGAGACAGTAGCAGAGGCAGAAGACTGAAAGTGATTGTGGCCTCCAGCAGAGTTGGTTTTCCCAGTAGGGGCAGTGGGTGACACACCTGTCCAGCAGCAGCAGCTGTGTCTCCAGCAACTTGGACATGAGAATGGACTCCTGGGTGGCCCAAGGCCAATGGCAACTTTTTGACCTCTGAGTAAAAACTTGTTACTATTTTATCCTTTTCAATAATTTTTTAAAAAATAAATCTCTCTTTACTTAAATATCAAGGGTGAATTCTGCTTTCTAAATTAGATATTGAAATAGACAATAAAAATTAAAGAAAGGGGGGAGGCAATGGATGGGAGGGAGAGAGGACAGGAAGGAAGGAAATGAAAGGAGGGAAGGATAGAAGGCAAGAAGTTAAATTTATGTACACATTGAAACATTGAATGCAAAAATTAAAGAAAAAAAAACGAACAAAACAAAAAAAAACACACACACAAAGACATTTAATGCAGTATGTATGAGAAAAAAATTAAAGGGCCACTCAGACATTGGCTGACCAAGAGGAAAAGCAAAAAAGAGAGATAGGAAGGTCACAAGAAAAAAAGGACAAGACTGATCAGGTGGAACTTGGGAGAGAAAATGTGGAAGAAATACTGGTACATCTCTGTCAAGTTTAATGCTTTTTGGCTTCAATTCTGCTTTGTCTGATAACAGAATAAAAAGCTAATTTCTTATTGTTCAATTTATGCAGAGTTAAAAATATTCTTTTTAAAATGTTTAGTTTATGTCATTTGAACTTTGTTTTGCTTGCATATAGTTAGCTCTGAATTTTAAGTCAAACTAAAATCTTGTTTTCTTTTAATAATTTTCTCTTAAAGTTTGTTTACTCCATTAGTTGATAAGACTACTGTATTTGGTATTCACTACAGATGCTGATGTATTTGGTCTTAACTTTATCAGTTTGTTATACTTATTATATATATTCTTTTGCATTTGCTCAGTTTGTTTAGTTTCATTTGATTTAAAAAATTATGGTATTTAGAAATACCATAATTTGGTATTTTTTTCCAAGTGATAAACTTTATGCCTTTGTTACTTTTTATCCACCATTTAAGACCTTTATAACCTATTTATTTTATTAACTGGTTTCATATTTAATCAGGAATTTCTTTAACACCCATTGCTTAATAAATAGATTCTTTTCACCTTCCTTCTTTCTACATTTTTATTTCATCTTTTGAGTCTGAAACTATATCTCTTTGTTTTTCTAGGAATTGCAATGTGAATCGTTAATTTATCACAGTCTAAATTCATGTAATAATGATCTACTTCAAAAAATATTAAGAACCTTCTTGAGTGGTACAAAATTTTAACCTCTCCTTACAAATTTGCTATCCCCAACACTGTTTCAATTTTTAATTTTCAATGGGTGACTGTATTTTAAAGTAATTAAAGATAAAGTTATTTTATATTTTACCAGATAATTATCTTGCTTATATTCTTGATTACTTTCCAAATGACAGAAAACCAATTTACAGTTTACCTGGCATCTTCCCTGTCATTGGGAATCTCTCTTTGCTCTCTAGCCTCATCCCCAATTTTCTAGCCTCAGAAATTCAACCTTGTTTCTGAGACTCCAGCCTTCCTAGGGCAGGTGCAGTGCCCTCAGTGAAGGTATGGATGGCCTTGGAGAGATTTATCTCAGCTCCTGCCCTGCCTCTAGTTTGCACTTGGTGAAAGACAAGTGTGCCCTGTGCAAATTCCCCTGAGTTCTGTTTCCCAGTCTCCAGCTGAAATGTGGTGGCAGATATACAGAAGTTTGCATGTAAACGTGCTCAGAAACAGGAAAGAACTGGTAGAGCCTGGCCAGTGTGGCTCAGTGGTTGAGCATCTCCCTGTGAACCAGAAAGTCATGTTTCAATTCCCAATCAGGGCAGATGCCTAGGTTGGGAGCTCTATCCTCATTGTGAGGGATGCAGGAGGCAGCCAATCAATGATTCTCTCTCATCATTGATGTTTCTATCTCTCTCTCCCTTTCCCT
>NW_005358211.1:258650-270476 GCF_000412655.1 Myotis brandtii
AGAGCTCCCCCATGTGGGAGCACACTGACCACCAGAGGGCAGCTCCTGCATTGAGCATCTGCCCCCTGGTGGTCAGTGTGTGTCATAGTGATCAGTCATTCCCAGTCTTTCTGCTGTTAGGGTCAGTTTGCATATTACCCTTTTACTATATAGGATAGAGGCCTGGTGCACGGGTGGGGGCCAGCGGGTTTGCCCTGAAGGGTGTCCCAGATCAGGGTGGGGGTCCCACTTGGGTGCCTGGCCAGCCTGGGTGTGGGGCTGATGGCTGTTTTCAGGCTGCCCACACCCCCTTCAGGGTGGGGGTCCCCACTGGGTTACCTGGACAGCCTGGATGAGGGGCTGAGGGCTGTTTTCAGGCAGGCCAAGCCTGCAACTGAAGCTCCCAGTCTCTCCTTTTTATTTCTTTTTCTTTTTTTATTCTGGGATTTATTTACCTTCTGTAATTGAAACTTTGTTGCGGCTCCAGCTCTGATGCCGGCTGGCTGAAAGCAGGTATCTGGGTTTGTTTAGCTTCTATAATTGCAACATTGTTGCATCTGGAGCTCAGAGCTGGGCCGTGGCAGGCGGGCAACATTGGCTTCCTCCATCACTGGAGCAAGCAATCCTCATGTTCGCTTCAGCTGCCTGGCTGCCAGCCGCCATCTTTGTTTGCAGTTAATTTGCATATCGCCCTGATTAACCAATAGGAAGTGTAGCTGAGGTATGGTTAATTACCATGTTTGTCTATTATTAGATAGGATATATATATGAACTAATATAAAATAGTTTTGTGTAAACTGGCAAAATTAAATAATCATTGTCGAAATGAAAAAAAGTGATAAATAATCCAAACTTATTAAAAACAATGCATTCTTTGAGAATGTGTTTCAAGCCTAAGTTCTTTATAGAGCAGTGCTTAATTCAAAGTAGAGGGACAAAGGCATTTAAAAACAAAAAGATGCAAAAGTGAACAACGCCTTTGGGAAGCTTGGTTAGTCTGATTTATGAGATCTTGTTGGCTGATATTAAGGTTCAGTGAACAATGGAGGAAATATTGTTACAAACTTGTGTCTCACCCCAACATATTGACTCAGAAGCTCTGGAGTAGGATGCTCAGCAATCTGTGTTTCAAAAAGCCCTCCAGGTGATTCTAATGCATAAGCAAGTATGAAGACCACTAAACTGGTATAATTTACGTTGTTTTTAAATGTTTAATGTTTAATGTTATTGAAAATGCAACGCAGAAAATTAGTCACTGCAAAGCATTTAGAATTTAGCTAACAGCCTTAGGTACATAGGAAATGTTCTCCAATATTTTACAACTAATCCCTAGGAAGTAAGAAAGAAATCCTGTTGAATCTGCATATGCCTGTCTATATATTACATAAAAGTGATATAGGATAAATTTTTTTCTATTTTCGATAAAAACTTTTCCTTGAAACTCTCAGAATGGATTTATGAAACCCCTATGTGATTTAGCAAAGACCGATGACAACACAACAGTTAAGAGACAGCTTTAAACGATAGTTTATATAAAGACTATCATGCTCATTTCTTGCATTGAAAGGCTAGAAGTCACAAAGACACCTCCCCACCCCCCTACCCCCACATTGTACTTTGTTCCTTAGGTTACCGTACTTTCATAAGATAGAGGAGATGCTTTTGGAAATAAGGGCAATAATTTCATCAAAATCTTGGGAGTCAGCTTTATTCCTAGCTGTCAATATTTTGAAAAAATAAAAGTATGTTATAGACATTCAGTGTTTCCTAGATTTATAAAAAATAATGTTAAACTGATATACGAAGTTGAAAAGTAGTGTTCTTGGACACATCTCTAAATCTATTTAATTGTAGTTATTAACTCATACTAAAGAAATTAATAGAGGGAAAACCTTTGACATATAATATAAGATGAATAAAATTAGAGGGGAGGAGATGACTAAATAGTTTCATACAGAGTTTTTGAATTTGGAATTGCTTTAATAGAAATTTTAACATATTGCAGAAGACATTAAAAGATCATCATCTAAAGAAAGGTTTGCTTAGTGCAAACTGAGACTTAGAAATAAATTTTAGAAAAAATATCAACATCTCTTTTTTTTGACCCAAGTTCTAATTTACTGCCCACTTTAAAACTGTATTTCTCTGTCTCATCTCAATTCACTTACCATTTACTTTTTTCACTAGCTCCTCTGCTAACACCCTGATACTTGTCACCATCATGCTCACCTGGATTATTGTAAAACAAGAGGCCCGGTGCACAAAAAATTTGTGCACTCGGGGGGTCCCTCAGCCCGGCCTATGCCCTCTTGCAGTCTGGGACCCCTCAGAGGATGTCCACCCCAGTGGGGACCCTCACCTCTTGGAGGTTTGGCCAGTCTGGGTGAGGGGCTGAGGGCCGTTTTCAGGCTGGCCAAGCATCCTGGCAACGTAAGCTCCCAGCCTCTACTTTTTTTCTTTTTTTTTCTTTTTTATTCTGGGTTTTATTTACCTTCTATAATTGAAACTTTGTTGCCTTTAGCTGAGGCCTGTGGAAAGCTTGGCTTCCTCCATCGCCAGGGGCAACCCACTCCTGCTCGCTCCAGCTCCATGGCCACGGCTGGTTGAAAGCAGGTATCTGGGGTTTGTTTACCTTCTATAATTGAAACTTTGTTGCTTTCAGTGGATCTCAGAGCCGGGCCGCAGTAGGCTGGCTTCCTCCATCACTGGAGCAAGCAAGCCTCCTGCTTGCTCCAGCTTCGTGGCTGCCAGCCGCCATCTTGGTTGGGTTAATTTGCATATAGTTTCTCTGATTGGCTGGTGGATGTGGCTTAAGGCATATCAAAAGTACAGTCAATTTGTATGTTTGCCATTTATTAGTATAGGATGATCTCCCAGCTCCCAGCATCCTTTGCTCCATTCTATTCAGCTACTCTGCTCTATCCATACTGATGTCTGTGATGTTCACAGGACACATCAGGCATTCTCCTGCCTTAGTGTACTCATCTTTTCTGTTTCCTTTGTTTGACATGTTTTCACTGCAGATATTTGCATGCCTTATCCTTTGTCTTCTGATCTTTAATCAATATCAGTTTGCCCCCCCCCCAAAAAAACCATCTTTGCCCATTATTGATTATTCAAACCTAAACACATCCCTTTTACTTTATTTCTCCCCTTAGCATTATTTAACTTATTCTATAGTTAACCAATTATATATCTTTCAATCTCTCTAACCCACTCCTGTAACATCTAGAGTTCTCTTTTATTCTATGTGGTATGGACAGAGCCAAGAAAATAATCTATCATGGCATACACATTCAAATAAGAATATGTTGATTAAATCAATGAAAATATAAATAATAGTGACACAAAAACTGGAGATAGAATGACAACATAACTTTATAGAATAAAAAGCCCCAAAGGAGACAAACATATAAAAATAATCACTCATGTATTATCAAATTAATAAATACTTTAAAATAACAGTGAGAATACTCTGTACTTGGTGAGTACAGCCTGAAGAGATTTTAAGATTTGCTAAACAATGAGAAATCATTTTTTGCAAAAGCAAATAAAATCTCAAATTCTTTGTCATATGTAATGTCTTGTAAGAATGTTACAGTAGATATAAAGCAATTATTTCAATGTGATGCTGTCACCAGAAAGGAAAACAACAACAACATATAAATAAGAGATCATTGCATTATATTCTTCACTGGTTTTGGAAAGTCCTCAGCATTACAGAATACTGCAAAACATTTACACACATAAAATTCTCAGGGACTTAAAAGTTTAACAAAAAGCAGCCAACACTGTGAAATAGCAGTGGAGCATTTTGCATGCTGGTGCAAACTGAGCTCATTAGCAAAGTGATGGCTTAGAGCTGACTCTAGGGGAGGATGCAGCTAAACTTCAGACAGTCCTACCCGCAGAGCGATTGGGAAACATCCCTGGTTGCACTTTGTTGGAAGCTGCTCAGCATGTTTTCTGGCCTAAGGTAAGCTATGTCAGTACAAAGGCAGGTGGAGAGGGACCAACATTTTGAAATAAACTGAATGAAAAGCCACCATAAAAGTTGGCATAGTATAAAGTTAGATCCCAAATTCCTATGTGAATCCTTTGAACAAAGAAAGTGCCAAAGCCATTGATGAAGCACACTAAAAGTTTCAACACATAATAAAAATATGTATATACACACACACACATCCCCCATGCACACTATTTGATGTTGCTCATTCGAAGAAGAATTTCCTTAAGATTATTCATTTCTAAATTGTATAACTAAGTAAGGATATAAAAGACATCTAGTTTCAACCATCTTAGGTCAATTAGAAACAGGGCAATATATGCTCTCAAGTTTTAAAGATAATTAATTATTTAATGATTAGAGTAAACAAAACAAAATTACGACTGTAGTTAATGACAGTTTTTGCATAATCATATTCAAATGGAAAATTGCTAACAATAATAGAAATCACATGTAATTTTTCCTAAATGAGCAGAAATTATTGTAGTACTAGAGGCCCATTGCACAAAGAAATTAGTGCAATAGGCCTTCCTTCCCCTGGCTGCTGGCACCAGTTTTTCTCTGGCACCCGGGACCCAGGCCTTCGCTCTGGCTGCAGTCGAGAAGGCAAACCTCTTCAGTCTTCAGTTGTCTTCAGTTGTCTTCAGTCTTCAGTTGTCTTCAGTTTTCAGTCATCTTCAGTCTTTGTTCCCTGCCTGCATATGCAAACTAACCGCCATATTTGTTGGGTTAATTTGCATACTCATCCTGATTGGCTGGTGGGTGTAACAGAGTGACACCAATTTGCATGTTTCTCTTTTATTAGTGTAGATTCTTAAGATTTTCATGATTGGTACTTATTTAATTGTTAGAAATTTCCCAAGATTATCAACACTTGGACTTCAGAAAAAAAACACTGTTATAATTATACAATGTTTATAAGCTAGTAATATTAAATTTTAAAACTTAAAAATCAATTAGATACCACAGTAAATAATGTGAGAAAGGAGAGTAACAACAAAAGTAATGATCAACCAGAATTCAAGTGGAGTATGGAACTAATTAGAACAGAGTGGCTGATATCTCAGCAAAGTAGCATCATTGAAAAAGAGCTATCTCTGTGCAAATCACTTTCTAATCCGTTGTTAAAGTGGTTCAAAAGGAATGGGGTCAGTTTCACAACCAGGTCCAAAGAAAGAAATTTGACAGCAGCCGAGGTAAGAAACAAGAGGAGCAGGAAGCTGGAAAGGGGACTGTATTCCAGAGTCCTGAGGCAGGAAGAGAGGTACATGTGTATGTTTGGGCAGGATATGGGGGTCAAGCCCTGAGCAGCAGGAACAGGAACTGAGCTGGGAAGTCAATCCAAGCAGAGAAGAAGCAGAACATCATGGAGCAAGGCGGTTGGCAGAAATCAGAGTTCAAAAGGCAAAGCGCAGGAAGGGGTTAGTGGGGGAAAGAGGTGGACATATGTAATACTTTCAACAATACACATTCAATTTTTTTAAAAGGCAAAGTCAGCTGGACCCATACTGCAGCATAGTAGAAAACTCTTTCCTAAACCTAATTCAGGCAGAAAAATAACACCTCTTTTGAATTTTCTCCCCATCTTTCAGAAAGCCTCCCCAATGTTCTACATGTAGGGACATCGGGATTTAAATGCATGGGCTCTGACGGGCTATTTCTTTTTGTTTGAACCACTCTCTTACAGCTAATTCACAGAGGAACAGTGTCAGGTACTAGTAAGTGCTTAAAGCACATATATTAAATTACATTCATAACCCATGAGGCCTGGTCTTTGGCCTGACCATTATTAGTTCCACCAGTGATTTTGATATTAAAATTTAGCACCTTCTCATTAAATTCTCTAAGAACATCAATATTGTGACAGAGCAGCTACCTTAGAGAATAGTTTTAAAGCTCAATGTGACCATGACAAATTATGGAGGCAAGCACAAACAAATCACATAAAGCCCGAAAAAGCAGAGCCATGCTGCATTTTTCTTATTGAAAAGCACTTATTTAAAAATGGTTTATCATTATGCACATTCTTCTTTGATTTATTAATTAACACAATGTAGAGATTAAATTGCAGGCTCTAACACTGGTTTCTAGTAAAATGTTGTCACAGATAGAACTTTATTTTTTCTTTCAAAATGGCTCATCTAGAATTGTATCTTAATGAAAGGAAAAAATTTCACACAATTTTCAGTTTAGCCAAGAGATAAAGCACCTTACCACATGGGGTCTTCCATATTGCTCTGAATGCATGCTTTTTTTGGTATTTTTTTCTTTTTTATTCAGAGAAATCACATGAAGTATTAAAATCACATGTGCTTCATCATCACCTGCTATAAATTCAAACCATAGAAATGACCTTTTTCTGTTCTTTATGGGTGTTTGTTAAACATTAAAAATTCACTGCATCATAAGGGGAACATTGATGATTCCTTCAAAAAGAGAGACAAAATAGTAACACAAAAAGGGTTGCAATTGTGATAATGGAAAGATGAACATGGCTGGTCAACATGTGGAAGCCATCTTAACTAGCAGTTGTTCTAGTCTTTCCGGTGAAGGACATTGTCAAGGCTTCTCTGTTCCAAAGCTACCTGCAGCAAACCGCACACATTGCATTTTACTGCCAAACATTTAAACATCAGACTTAGTAAGAGGAGACTTTTTTTAGAAGCATTGTCACAGGGGATGGGAAAGGGACCATTGCAATGGTGGGGGCCTGGAACTATTGCAAATCAGAGAATGCTCTGACCATAAGACCTGCCAACATCTCAAGGGTTAGGCAAAACATTTTCTTTTGTGGAGAGGAGTAATTAAAACCAGGAAGAACTAGGCGAAGGAAGCAAGATGCTGGGGTGGTCTGATGAGATAGTAGGTAGGAGAATGATTTACACTAATTTGGAGTGGGGTATGTTGGGAGCTGTTGAAAGAGGGGTAGTGAGCTGCTCAAGTGATGAGTAGGCAAAAATTCAGTAACCTGGTAGAAGGATAGAATTTTAACCGAAGTTAAGTTAAAAAAGCATTTTGCTCCAATTGATAATGAGGGACAAGTAGTTCTTACAATCATTTATGAGGCAAAAAGGAGGATGGGAAGTTTACATCTTCCCTGGTGACAGGTGAGTAAGTTGGGTAACATTTAGTTTTGTAAGTCATATAGTAAGGGTGGTTCTTCTCAGTAACATGCTTCCCAGAATAAAACAGGGTGAGAAGATTTCTTAACTTTCTTTTTTTTTATTTTCAGGAACACAGAGCTCAGTTAAAATTCAATATTGTCAATATGTCCAAGATTACAGTTTTTGAAATGCTGCTATTCTTGATGTCTAGCAACTAATATTTTAAATATGAAAAGTATTCTTAACACAAAAAAACAACTTATTTTCTACCTCTGCAAATAACCTGGGATTTTTGTATCTTTTTAAAACAGAAAAATAGAAAATATATTATGTATTTAGATGCATTTCATAAAAACTACATGAAAACAAGTGAAAATATTACTTATTAAAAGATTTCTATATCTTAAAATCTGCCAATATGCTAAGGTGAAAATGTTTTATTCCATAACTTTTCTCACATTTAGCATGCATGAACTGGAGAGGTTATCATAATTGACGGCTATTCCCCCATCTGCATCAGGAAATCTGCAAGAGATGCAATTTAAGGTGAATGCATAAACTGGTCAGTTTTATTTATTTTTTGCCTGGAGCAGCCTCATATCACTTCCTACAAATAGTTTGGTAGAGAATAACAGAAAAAGCTGCATTGCTGAATATACTTGCAGGCAAAGTTATTAAAGTATAACTTAAATGCCTTTTTTTATTAGTAGAGTAATTGAAAGCTTCTTTCAAATAGCCACTTATAATTTAGAAATACTTATAATTTATTCCATGACACTTATGTAGTTCACTGAGAAAATTTACCAGTGACCATGGATACCTGCTGGCACATCTAACAAACCAAGGGGTGGAGCTGGCGAATCGGTTTGAATGTGGCAAAATGATCTCGGGTAGCTTCTGCTCTCTTCTGGAAGAGTTCACTAACAGATGGCAACTTGTCATTGTTAATGGAGTGTTACCCTGAGAAACTTCAAGGATCCATGCAGAGTGTGACACTCTTCCCCTCCTCTTTTCAAGCCACCTCACAGAAAAAGCCAATAATGACCTCTTTCTTTTCACAGATCATAACACCTTATGTTGGCTGATTCCTTCCAAGCCACATTGTGGCTGCTCTAATCCAAATATGACAAAAGACTTTCTGTTGTTTGACAGCTAATCTTTATACTAAATAATAGAGGCATCAATGCAATAGGAAGGGTATTTCTACCCAAAAATAGGAGTCCTGAGTTCTAGCCCTGTTTTACTGAATCTTTAGCCAGATAACTTCTCTACTCTGGGTTTCACTGTTCTTATTGAAACATGGCCAGATTGTGTTACACAAACAAAAAACTCATCTCAGGTAAATTACTGGGATTCCAAATTCCTTTGCTATAAACAAGGAAAGCATCAGTTTGTTAGCTGATCATGTGTGACCATTTTGTATTTAGTTTACTTAATTCCTTCAATTTTTTTAAAAGGCAAAGTCAGCTGGACCCATACTGCAGCATAGTAGAAAACTCCTTCCCAAAACTAATTCAGGCAGAAAAATAACACCTCTTTTGAATTTTCTCCCCATCTTTCAGAAAG
Organism: Myotis brandtii; assembly: GCF_000412655.1. NCBI lineage: Eukaryota > Metazoa > Chordata > Mammalia > Chiroptera > Vespertilionidae > Myotis > Myotis brandtii. The sequence continues at coordinate 267,306 of NW_005358211.1, forward strand.
CCTCCCCAATGTTCTACATGTAGGGACATCGGGATTTAAATGCATGGGCTCTGACGGGCTATTTCTTTTTGTTTGAACCACTCTCTTACAGCTAATTCACAGAGGAACAGTGTCAGGTACTAGTAAGTGCTTAAAGCACATATATTAAATTACATTCATAACCCATGAGGCCTGGTCTTTGGCCTGACCATTATTAGTTCCACCAGTGATTTTGATATTAAAATTTAGCACCTTCTCATTAAATTCTCTAAGAACATCAATATTGTGACAGAGCAGCTACCTTAGAGAATAGTTTTAAAGCTCAATGTGACCATGACAAATTATGGAGGCAAGCACAAACAAATCACATAAAGCCCGAAAAAGCAGAGCCATGCTGCATTTTTCTTATTGAAAAGCACTTATTTAAAAATGGTTTATCATTATGCACATTCTTCTTTGATTTATTAATTAACACAATGTAGAGATTAAATTGCAGGCTCTAACACTGGTTTCTAGTAAAATGTTGTCACAGATAGAACTTTATTTTTTCTTTCAAAATGGCTCATCTAGAATTGTATCTTAATGAAAGGAAAAAATTTCACACAATTTTCAGTTTAGCCAAGAGATAAAGCACCTTACCACATGGGGTCTTCCATATTGCTCTGAATGCATGCTTTTTTTGGTATTTTTTTCTTTTTTATTCAGAGAAATCACATGAAGTATTAAAATCACATGTGCTTCATCATCACCTGCTATAAATTCAAACCATAGAAATGACCTTTTTCTGTTCTTTATGGGTGTTTGTTAAACATTAAAAATTCACTGCATCATAAGGGGAACATTGATGATTCCTTCAAAAAGAGAGACAAAATAGTAACACAAAAAGGGTTGCAATTGTGATAATGGAAAGATGAACATGGCTGGTCAACATGTGGAAGCCATCTTAACTAGCAGTTGTTCTAGTCTTTCCGGTGAAGGACATTGTCAAGGCTTCTCTGTTCCAAAGCTACCTGCAGCAAACCGCACACATTGCATTTTACTGCCAAACATTTAAACATCAGACTTAGTAAGAGGAGACTTTTTTTAGAAGCATTGTCACAGGGGATGGGAAAGGGACCATTGCAATGGTGGGGGCCTGGAACTATTGCAAATCAGAGAATGCTCTGACCATAAGACCTGCCAACATCTCAAGGGTTAGGCAAAACATTTTCTTTTGTGGAGAGGAGTAATTAAAACCAGGAAGAACTAGGCGAAGGAAGCAAGATGCTGGGGTGGTCTGATGAGATAGTAGGTAGGAGAATGATTTACACTAATTTGGAGTGGGGTATGTTGGGAGCTGTTGAAAGAGGGGTAGTGAGCTGCTCAAGTGATGAGTAGGCAAAAATTCAGTAACCTGGTAGAAGGATAGAATTTTAACCGAAGTTAAGTTAAAAAAGCATTTTGCTCCAATTGATAATGAGGGACAAGTAGTTCTTACAATCATTTATGAGGCAAAAAGGAGGATGGGAAGTTTACATCTTCCCTGGTGACAGGTGAGTAAGTTGGGTAACATTTAGTTTTGTAAGTCATATAGTAAGGGTGGTTCTTCTCAGTAACATGCTTCCCAGAATAAAACAGGGTGAGAAGATTTCTTAACTTTCTTTTTTTTTATTTTCAGGAACACAGAGCTCAGTTAAAATTCAATATTGTCAATATGTCCAAGATTACAGTTTTTGAAATGCTGCTATTCTTGATGTCTAGCAACTAATATTTTAAATATGAAAAGTATTCTTAACACAAAAAAACAACTTATTTTCTACCTCTGCAAATAACCTGGGATTTTTGTATCTTTTTAAAACAGAAAAATAGAAAATATATTATGTATTTAGATGCATTTCATAAAAACTACATGAAAACAAGTGAAAATATTACTTATTAAAAGATTTTTATATCTTAAAAGCTGCCAGTATGCTAAGGTGAAAATGTTTTATTCCATAACTTTTCTCACATTTAGCATGCATGAACTGGAGAGGTTATCATAATTGACTGCTATTTCCCCATCTGCATCAGGAAATCTGCAAGAGATGCAATTTAAGGTGAATGCATAAACTGGTCAGTTTTATTTATTTTTTGCCTGGAGCAGCCTCATATCACTTCCTACAAATAGTTTGGTAGAGAATAACAGAAAAAGCTGCATTGCTGAATATACTTGCAGGCAAAGTTATTAAAGTATAACTTAAATGCCTTTTTTTATTAGTAGAGTAATTGAAAGCTTCTTTCAAATAGCCACTTATAATTTAGAAATACTTATAATTTATTCCATGTCACTTAGGTAGTTCACTGAGAAAATTTACCAGTGACCATGGATATCTGCTGGCACATCTAACAAACCAAGGGGTGGAGCTGGAGAATCGGTTTGAATGTGGCAAAATGATCTCGGGTAGCTTCTGCTCTCTTCTGGAAGAGTTCACTAACAGATGGCAACTTGTCATTGTTAATGGAGTGTTACCCTGAGAAACTTCAAGGATCCATGCAGAGTGTGACACTCTTCCCCTCCTCTTTTCAAGCCACCTCACAGAAAAAGCCAATAATGACCTCTTTCTTTTCACAGATCATAACACCTTATGTTGGCTGATTCCTTCCAAGCCACATTGTGGCTGCTCTAATCCAAATATGACAAAAGACTTTCTGTTGTTTGACAGCTAATCTTTATACTAAATAATAGAGGCATCAATGCAATAGGAAGGGTATTTCTACCCAAAAATAGGAGTCCTGAGTTCTAGCCCTGTTTTACTGAATCTTTAGCCAGATAACTTCTCTACTGTGGGTGTCACTGTTCTTATTGAAACATGGCCAGATTGTGTTACACAAACAAAAAACTCATCTCAGGTAAATTTCTGGGATTCCAAATTCCTTTTCTATAAACAAGGAAAGCATCAGTTCGTTAGCTGATCATGTGTGACCATTTTGTATTTAGTTTACTTAATTCTACTCAAGTTACATCTATACTAATAAAAGGGTAATATGCAAATTGATCGGGACACCCTCACATAATGACCGAACAGCAGAATGCGTGGGGCGACCAGGCCAGCACGGGGGCAGTGAGGGACAATCAAATGACTGAACAGCAGGATGTGTGGGGTGACCTGGCCAACAGGGGTTAGTGAGGAGCGACCAAACAACCGAGCAGCAGGCTGCATGGAACAACCAGGC
>NW_005358211.1:270639-273074 GCF_000412655.1 Myotis brandtii
GGGGCAGTGAGGGGCAACCAGGCCAGCAGTGGGGGTAGTTAGGGGCAACCAAGCTATCAGAGGGGGGCAGTCAGCGGCAACCAGGCCAGCACAGGGGCAGTTAGGGGTGACCAGGCTGGCAGAGGGGGGCAGTTAGGGGTGGCCATGCTGGCAGGGGGTGTAGTAAGGGGTGACCAAGCCAGCAGGCAGAGGCAGTTAGGGGTGATCAGGCTGGCAGAAGGGGCACTTAAGGGTGATCAGGCAGGCAAGCAGGTGAACAGTTCGGAGCCAGCGGTCCCGGCATTGGGCCTAAACCGGCAGTTGGACATCCCCTGAGGGGTCCTGGATTAGAGAGGGTGCAGGCTGGGCTGAGGGGATCACCCCTCCCTGCATGAATTTCATGCACTGAGGCTCTAGTTTTCATAGAAAAAAAAAAGGCAATTGGTTTCTGAAGTATATAGTAGTCAGAAAACAACAACAAAAACAGTTTCCCTTCCTATATTTGTTTAGCAGTACATGGATTTAAGAGTTCATTCACAGCATGATTTTTGTTGCTGTAACTTCATGAGTAATGTAACACTTCAGAAATGACAATATAAAATGATAAAACTTACCCAAGATCATACAACTTGAAGAGATCAGTACAGACTGTCATTTTGATGGTATGATCCTGGTACTGAGCTTTGCTCACTTATTAAACCAGAAGTATCTATTTTATTTTATTAATTATAATCAATATTCACATAACACCTGCTAGTTGCATAGTGTTTTGTACTTTTAATGTTTTTCAGATATAATTTTACTTAAATCTTGATTTATAATATCCAGAAGTAAAGAAATATAGAAAATGTGCCCAAGGTCACAGAGTTAATTAATGATAGATAAAGAAGGATAACTCAGTAATAGGTAGGTAGAGGGAGGTATCCTGATTTCTATTCCTCAGTATTCCAAATCCCACTCCACCATTTATTTATTTTTTTGAAATATACACATTTACCTTATTTGTCATTGGCATTTAAAGCCTGATTTTATAAAACACACACACACACACACACACACACACACACACACAAAACACACAAACAAACAAACAAACAAACAAAAAACATTTGAAGAGTTCTGTAACATCGGAATTTAAACAGCAGAAATAGTGATAGCTTTGTAGGTGCAATAAACATTAAAATCAAATAATTAGAGATCTTTTTCAATATGAAAACTATACAAATGACATAAATGGCAAAAAGGATTTTATAACAATATTTTGTTATTGTGGATTACCAGTTACGTTAGGACCAAAGATTCTGAATATTCAGACTTCTTTTCTGTGTTTCATATTTACCTATATTGAGTTAAGCCACTTGACTAAAAGGTCTGATTTAGGAAGGCATTTAACTTTGTAACAAATGTTTTTCCACCTACAGTTACCACCTTCAAAGGAATTCACATTGCAGTGTTGGTGTAGCCTGCTGGTTCCTTTTTGAACAGTGTGCAAAATATATGTCAACCCTATGGAAAGCCAAATAGGTACCTAAATAATGCAACAATTATGCACAGTTCAATAAGCATAATGTTAGGATTTCCCCATCTAAAAATTAATCAATGAAATAAAACATGAACTATAGTTGACTTGGTTTCAGGGAACACACATTTGAGAATTACATTATTGTTCTTGTCTCATCTCCAGTCATGGACAGGATTTTGTAGACCACCGTGCTTTTTACTTTGTGGATTAGAGTAGTGAAGGAACACAGATGGACTTACTCAGAACTGGTAATATGCTGTGGTCCTGACTCTTTCCACTTTTCAGGTGCAACCAAATCTTTGTCTGTATAGATCAGCAGATCAAATGAATGGGAAACTCTCAACAGTGGCAGAAATGTCACTGTAGCTGTGATCTGTCTGATCACTGATCGGATTTCATCTTGGGTAGCTTTCTGAGACTTTCCTTTGGGTGCACAGTCTTGTCACACTCAATATCAAATTGTCATTTTTCAAGGACCTCATCACTTTCACTATTTGAAATGACTACCAGAACACTTGTATACCCAGTCTTTTTTGTTGTTTTGTCCTACCACATTATTTAGGTATTTCATGAGCTCAGGATCAGTAGTTACAACCAAATTGAGGCCGTATTTCTTCACTTGAGTGAAATAAAGGTTTCAGATACAAAAATGCTAAGCTGATATAAAATGCTGTTAATAATAAATGAGAAAATTCAGCCAGGTGCTCCCTTGAAGGGTGATGCCCTGCTCCTGGGAGAGCTGCCACCTCATGGCCAGGCCCACGGCTTCTGCACATGCCCACCACACAGGCCACTGCAGGGCTCAGCCGCCCCTCCACCATTTAAATCAGGCATCCCTTGGAGACAATTTGGTTGGATACCATTGCCTATTTATTAGAAATAACTGATAAGTTTTACTTAAATTTGTTCTTATATTTTCTAACCTGCAATCACC
>NW_005358211.1:273193-290376 GCF_000412655.1 Myotis brandtii
TTCCTTCCTTCCTTCCTTCCTTCCTTCCTTCCTTCCTTCCTTCCTCTTTCCTTTCTTCTTAGCATTGCCTTCCATTCCTCTCCCTTCATTCTGCATGTTGCTTTCCACACTGTAATTTCACACAGGTCTCATATACAGTTAATTATGTTATCCATTTAAAAATTTTCATTCAATGAAGCTAACAAATGAACATAGTATTCAATTTCTTTTGAAAATTAGTATTGGTATTCTTCAAGTTTTTTTTTGTAATTAGAAAAATACCAATATTACTTTTCTGCAAATATATATTAGCAACACTACAAAAAAATAACATTCGTGTTGTATAAAATTTGTTATCTCCCTGAATTAATAAGAGGATATCTAATGCTAATGCCATTTAAAGAATACTTGAAATGTAAATAGAATGAGAGTTTGATTTCCTGAAAGACTTTTTCTTGAATAAAAGAAATCTTTAAGACAATGCTTTCAGTTTTAGATGAGAAACTTTATTTAAATATTAAAAGTTATTTTATAATACCTTACATCTTAATAAAAAGAAATAAGTATGATAATTATATTTATATTTGCATCATATTTTATGACTTCCAAAACATAAGAGAGAAATTGGGGTTATGAGATGTTTTTCTCCTGTAGTGCAGGGTTATGACTATAGACTTCAGCATGACTCCATCTGTTCAAAGGAATCAAAATGCTCATGCATGTCAACTGGTTAGGCCAGTGATTTTAAATAAATAAAGCACATTTTTTTTCCTATTGTGTAACCATCTTCATTGCACAGATTAATTGTATATTAATCCTCAACAAATCATAGAGTCATAGAATGAGAAGCCAGAAAGTTACCATTCCAGACAGGCAAATATCTATGATGCACCATTAAAAGAGAGGGTAAAAAGAAGAGAGATAAGATGCTAAAAAAGCATTATTTAATAGTATATGTTTCTGTAATGGGGTTCTACACAAGAAAAAATCCAATATAAAAGTAGCATTGCTAAAAATTATCTTTAAAATTTATATAAACTTTATTAAAATGTATGACTTTTCACATTATGTTATGCATAATTTTGAAAAACGACTCACTTATCATGTTACATAATATATATTACCTACTTAGGTGAAAATAATTTTTATGATGGTTGAATTGAAGAGATTAATATATTGAAGGGTGATTCGTGAAAGCCAGCACCACAAAAGGAGTTCTGTTCATGTAGAGCTCCTGCTGGGGAGAAAAATTGTCCTTCTATCCTTCTAGGTTCTTGGACTAATAATCAAATGAACATAAGACAGGTTAACAGGAGAAAACTTTTAATTACGTTCATATGGGGACTCTCTAACAATGTGAGAGCCATAGGCAGTCAGGTACTTGAGGCTTATATTCCATCCTGAGCTAAGGAGAAGGGGGTAGGGTTCTGGGACTTCATAAGGGAGGAAGTCAACTTACAGGAAGACGGAAAGGGCAAATATTTAGTAAACAAATGTTTGTCATACCACTCAGAGACAATGGGACACAGAAAAGAATTTGATCTCCAGGCCCTGCCAAACTCTCTCCCAGCCCAGCCTATCACATCTAGCCCATATTTTTTGGAGTTACTTCTGGTGATAGTTCTCTTTCTGGAGCAGCCCTCTGTCTAAATTCTTTTAGGTGGCTAAGGGAAAGGGAAAAGTTTTCCTTGAATCTGATGGGACTTGATTGCCTTCAGCTCAAAATAGTTGACATGCCAAAGTGGCATATTTGTGAGGGCTCATTATTAATTCATTTACTTCTTAGTTATTGAATAGTGCTTAGTGCAGTTGAATCTAGTCAACTGCAAATGTTAGTGCAGAGAAGTAGCTGGTACCCCATCCAATGATGAATGCTGAGCTTCTAGGGCAGCGGTTCTCAACCTGTGGGTCGCGACCCCTTTGGTGGTCGAACGACCCTTTCACAGGGGTCGCCTAAGACCATCCTGCATATCAGATATTTACATTACAATTCATAACAGTAGCAACATTACAGTTATGAAGTAGCAACGATAATAATTTTATGGTTGGGTCACGGCATGAAGAACTGTATTTAAAGGGCCAGAAGGTTGAGAACCACTGTTCTAGGGCATACCTGTAGCCAGGTTCTGTCAGGTCATGATGTAATATCAGGGCCCCTGATCATACCAGGGCTAAGACAATGCCTCCTAAATCATGTGGTTTGAAGGTCCCAGAACTCCAGGATTAAAGCCCTTTCTTCCAAAATGTGACATCTGGCAAGCAGTGTGCCTTTACTAGTAAATGTTTAAGAACCAGCTCTGGGCAGGGTGTGGTTGTGTATGATTTATAATATATGGTGCTAATTTCCATGGTATAAATATTCCAACCAAGGGTGACTCCAAATTACATACATAATGTCACTGAACAGGAAATTTGGAAGAGGTACTCAATAGCAAACAATTATAGAGGAAATAATGAGTTTTGTATATTTATCATCTACCTCTTTTAAGAAGTGAATTATATTTATATAATTTAATTTTTAATAATTGCTGTGCTAAGCAGCCAGGTTGCAAAATTTCTGAAAAGTTATCAATCGCCATTTATCTGAGCTAGCTGGAGTTTTGAGAGCGACCAAGGAATGCTGCGGGGATTGGAGACATGAACACTGGCCATTCCCTTCTCCGCAGTGTGTCCCAGTGAACTGTGCTGCCGATAAGGTTTCCGTGTGAGTTCTGCCTGACCTTTTATTTATTTTCATAAACAACTGCAAAAAAAGTCTCAGCACAAGCGTACTTCATTGTCTTCTTTTTTCTCAAGTTATCCAGAAAAAAAATTTCAAAAATGTTCTTTATTTAAATAGCTCAAATATACATAAAGATTACAAGCATATCAATATTTAATATATAAATGACATTTGGTCCTATGACAATTCTATATAATTGAAATTAAATTTTAGTAAATTTGCAAATATGAACCAAATTCTTTCACAAGAAAACTTCACTAAATGTTTTAAGTGTGGTAAAAACAAAAAAGACTTTATTAAATGTATTACATATGATTCACATTAGTCTACCTCCGTAGGTAGACATCTTGAGAAAAGATCATGTTATATTTTTTTCTTCTCCAATTTTTTTATAGGAAGTATTCTATGAAATATTAGAAACTGTGTATCATGTGCTGACTCTATGACTAACAACAATTACTAATATGCTTAACAGTTGCTCTGTATCAATGACTAGGTAAAATTTTTAATAATTTAAAGACATTTTGATTAACTGTTTTAATATAAAAGATACAGTTGGAAACTATTTTTTCTGACTATCAGAGTATTAATAAAGAAATTTCAGTTACAATCAAATAATTTTCTGAAGTATTATCTTATTTGAATTTTATTCTTTATATCAGAGAGTGTATTGAGGTATTTCTTAATTTCTGATATTGCTTTACACTCCCTTAAAACATTTATTTTAAGCATATTTTTTTTATTTTCTGGTTCAAGTGTTTTTAAAGTACTTCACATCTCCATCTCTTGGAGTCCTTATCAAAATGCCATATTTTGGACCTTCTGAATACAATCTCAGAAATGTACATTTGAAAAACACTGTTGTTTGGGTATCATTTAATTTGACTTCTTAGTCAACATATTTATAATGACATGTGCGACTATTTTTTATTTTTTTTCTATAGATGGCTATTAGCTGTAAATAAACAAATATTAACCTAATTATCCAAGCTTTGAGGATAATCTGATCATCATTAAAACAAAATTAAGAGAGAGTAGGCTTCAGTTTAACATAAATGCACAGACACTTTAGAGTGACACATTGATTAGAGTTTCAAATTATCCTATATAATGAAAGCCTAATATGCTAAGTGTCTGACCGTTCATTCGGCTGTTCTGCTAGTTGCTATGACACTCACTGATCACCAGGGTGCATATTTTCCGACCTGTAGATTAGCTTGCTGTTGGGGTCCGGCCGATCGGGACTGGGCGAGATGGGCCAGACACACCCTGGAGCCCTCCTCCTGTCCCTCCCTGGCCTCGCTCATGCACTGGTGGGGGCCCTCGGTCTGGCCTGTGCCCTCTCGCAATCTGGGACCCCTCGGGGGATTTTGGAGAACCAGTTTCACCCGATCACCGCAGACCAGGCTGAGGGACCCCACCGGCACAAGAATCCTTGCATTGGGCCTCTAGTAGTTTGTCACAAACCTAGACCATGATGAGAATAATTCCATCCAATCCAAACTTCTGAACTATTTTGCTGACATTTAAAAATCTAACAAAAATATTTCTCTTACTGCTCATGAACTATCATTCTACATTTCCTGTCACTTGTTTCCACCCAAAATACCTTTATTGCTTAATAAAATAAAAATGTTCATGAATATTGATAGTGTAGATGCGTACTGATAGACTAAAGATATAACACTTTTATCAATAGTGGTAACTGTGCAAAGTATTTTATGACAATTTTCTTTTTTAATTTTGTCTTTGTTTGATCTCACATGGGGGCATGAGGGAGATGTGTCATCACCTTCAAACCTACAAAAGCTGAGGGAGACTAGATGATTCTAATACTTTCAAAGGATGAATGAAGTACACATCACTACCTCTCTCTATATGTACTATATGCATTTATGTAAACAGGCCCTTTACCTTTCATTACAATATACATTAACATTTCAGAAGTATTGAAGTGACATGGTGAAACAATCATAAATTATTGATATATATTTGAAAGTGATAAGTTATTAAGAATACTTATTTATTTACTACAAGCCCGGTGCACAAAATTTGTGCAGGGGGGGTGGGGGGGCGGTCCCTCAGCCCAGCCTGCACTCTCTCATGATCTGGGACCGCTCGCTCCTAACTGCTTGCCTGCCTGCCTGATCGCCCCTAACCATTCTGCCTGCCTGCCTGATTGCCCCTAACCACTTGCCTGCTTGCCTGATTGTCCCTAAACACTCTGCCTGCCTGCCTGATCACCCTAAACTGCTCGACTGCCTGCCTGATTGTCCCTAACCACTTCTGCCTCAGCCTCCACCACCGCGACTTCATCCGGAAGGACATCTGGAATGATGTCCGGAAGGTCGTTTGGCTGTCCAGTATAATTAGCATGTTACGCTTTTATTATTATAGACTAGTAGCCCATCGCACAATATCATGTGCCATAGGCCACCCGCTGCTTCTGCGGGAGCCAGCAGGAACTGCAGCAGGGCTCCTGCACTGGGAGCCATGCTGCTTTCACAGGAGCTGTGTGGCTTCCGCCAGAGGCAGAAGCAAGCCGCCAGCACTGATGGGAGCTGGGAGGGAGCTGCACCTATTCCACAGGAGGTGGGAGGGAGCCATGCTGCTTCTGTGGGAGGCGGGCCCACCGTCTCCTCTCTGGATCTGCGTTTGGCCGCACAGGCTGCGGCCTGGCCCCCCCATCCCTGTCCATGTCCGCTCTGGCTCCAGAAGGCTAGCTAGAGCCGGGGCATGGCAGCTTGCTGGGCCCCCTGTTTCTGTCTCCGCTCCGGACCTCACTGCATCTGTAACCTCCTCCTGTCCAATCGTGACCCATTATAGCGTCCCAGCCTAATTTGCATATTTTCTCTCTCTCTTTCTCTTTCTCTCTCTGTCTCTCTGTCTCTCTCTCTCCATATATATATATATGCCATTCTGTCTTTATTCACTTATTTTTAGGACTAAGAACAAAATGTATTTGTCATGGAGGATTTTTTAAATGTACTTATTTGATAATCATGTAAACTTGTTAGTTAAAAGCCCATGGATTTCACTAAATTCCATTATTCGATTATCATCTATCATTGTACTGATTAAATATTATACTAGCAGCCCAGTTCAAGAATTAGTGCACCTAGAAAGGAACTGTGGGCCATGAGGATGTAGAGGACACAGGAGCGGGTCTTGGCCTATCCTCCACGCCCCTCCCAGCCCCTCCCACAGTGGCCCCCAGTCCCCTGTCTGCTGGTAACCCCACTCCTACCGCCGCTGCTCCCATGCACTGACAGTGCCGGTCCCTCTTGCACCCACTAATGGCATGGAGTGATTGGGACTGGTGCCAGCAGCGGGTATGAATGGGGCTGGAACCAGCAGTGGGTGCAAACAGGGCCGGCACCAGCAGCAGGTGTAAGTGCTGGGCAGGACCATGGCATGTGGGAGCAAAGAATTTTCAGTAACCTCCAGAGGCTCACCCCAATGACAGCAACCAGCACCATGCCTTGGTGTGGCGCCCCTGTTCACCTGCTCCACCGTCATGCCTTGGCAGCCACCAACCATGTTCTGTGCTCTGACACCTGCTGCCGATGCCCACCATGTTTCATACCCGCCCCCTGGTGGTCAGAGCACATGATAGCAACTGGTTGTTTTATTGTTCTGCCATTTGGTTTATTTGCATATTAAGGTTTTATATATATACGAGAGGCCCGGTGCACAAAAATTTGTGCACTCGGGGGGGAGGGGGGTCCCTCAGCCCGGCCTGTGCACTCTCGAAGTCTGGGACCCCTCGGGAGATAACGACCTGCTGGCTTAGGCCTGCTCCTGGGTGGCAGAGGGCAGGCCCAATCCCTAGGTACAGCCCCTGGTCGGGCTCAGAGCAGGGCTGATTGGGGAGTTGGGGCGCCGCCCCCTGTCACACTCAAGGCAGGGTTGATGGGGAGGTTGTGGCGCCACGCCCTGTGATGCACAGAGCAGGGCCAATCAGGGGGTTCGGGCGCTGCCCCTTGTCAAGCACAGAGCAGGGACCATCAGGGGGGTTGGGGCTCCGTACCCTGTCACGCACAAAGCAGGGCCAATCAGGGGGTTGGGCACTGCTGCCTGTCATGCACAGAGAAGGGCCCATCAGGGGGTTGGGGAGCTCCCCCGTGTCACGCACAAAGTAGGGCCGATAGGGGAGTTAGGGCACCGCCCCCTGTCACACACAGAGCAGGGCCGATCAAGGGGTTGGGGCGCAGCCACTGTCACACTCAGGGCAGGACCAATGGGGAGGTTATGGCTCTACCCCGTCACACACAGAGCAGGGCCCGCAGCCTGGATGAGGGGATGATGGCTGTTTGCAGCTGGTCACACCCCCTTCAGGGTGGGGGTCCCCACTGGGGTGCCTGGCCAGCCTGGATGAGGGGATGATGGCTGTTTGCAGCTGGTCACACCCCCTTCAGGGTGGGGGTCCCCACTGGGGTGCCTGGCCAGCCTGGATGAGGGGATGATGGCTGTTTGCAGCTGGTCACACCCCCTTCAGGGTGGGGGTCCCCACTGGGGTGCCTGGCCAGCCTGGATGAGGGGATGATGGCTGTTTGCAGCTGGTCACACCCCCTTCAGGGTGGGGGTCCCCACTGGGGTGCCTGGCCAGCCTGGATGAGGGGATGATGGCTGTTTGCAGCTGGTCACACCCCCTTCAGGGTGGGGGTCCCCACTGGGGTGCCTGGCCAGCCTGGATGAGGGGATGATGGCTGTTTGCAGCTGGTCACACCCCCTTCAGGGTGGGGGTCCCCACTGGGGTGCCTGGCCAGCCTGGATGAGGGGATGATGGCTGTTTGCAGCTGGTCACACCCCCTTCAGGGTGGGGGTCCCCACTGGGGTGCCTGGCCAGCCTGGATGAGGGGATGATGGCTGTTTGCAGCTGGTCACACCCCCTTCAGGGTGGGGGTCCCCACTGGGGTGCCTGGCCAGCCTGGATGAGGGGATGATGGCTGTTTGCAGCTGGTCACACCCCCTTCAGGGTGGGGGTCCCCACTGGGGTGCCTGGCCAGCCTGGATGAGGGGATGATGGCTGTTTGCAGCTGGTCACACCCCCTTCAGGGTGGGGGTCCCCACTGGGGTGCCTGGCCAGCCTGGATGAGGGGATGATGGCTGTTTGCAGCTGGTCACACCCCCTTCAGGGTGGGGGTCCCCACTGGGGTGCCTGGCCAGCCTGGATGAGGGGATGATGGCTGTTTGCAGCTGGTCACACCCCCTTCAGGGTGGGGGTCCCCACTGGGGTGCCTGGCCAGCCTGGATGAGGGGATGATGGCTGTTTGCAGCTGGTCACACCCCCTTCAGGGTGGGGGTCCCCACTGGGGTGCCTGGCCAGCCTGGATGAGGGGATGATGGCTGTTTGCAGCTGGTCACACCCCCTTCAGGGTGGGGGTCCCCACTGGGGTGCCTGGCCAGCCTGGATGAGGGGATGATGGCTGTTTGCAGCTGGTCACACCCCCTTCAGGGTGGGGGTCCCCACTGGGGTGCCTGGCCAGCCTGGATGAGGGGATGATGGCTGTTTGCAGCTGGTCACACCCCCTTCAGGGTGGGGGTCCCCACTGGGGTGCCTGGCCAGCCTGGATGAGGGGATGATGGCTGTTTGCAGCTGGTCACACCCCCTTCAGGGTGGGGGTCCCCACTGGGGTGCCTGGCCAGCCTGGATGAGGGGATGATGGCTGTTTGCAGCTGGTCACACCCCCTTCAGGGTGGGGGTCCCCACTGGGGTGCCTGGCCAGCCTGGATGAGGGGATGATGGCTGTTTGCAGCTGGTCACACCCCCTTCAGGGTGGGGGTCCCCACTGGGGTGCCTGGCCAGCCTGGATGAGGGGATGATGGCTGTTTGCAGCTGGTCACACCCCCTTCAGGGTGGGGGTCCCCACTGGGGTGCCTGGCCAGCCTGGATGAGGGGATGATGGCTGTTTGCAGCTGGTCACACACCCTTCAGGGTGGGGGTCCCCACTGGGGTGCCTGGCCAGCCTGGATGAGGGGATGATGGCTGTTTGCAGCTGGTCACACACCCTTCAGGGTGGGGGTCCCCACTGGGGTGCCTGGCCAGCCTGGATGAGGGGATGATGGCTGTTTGCAGCTGGTCACACACCCTTCAGGGTGGGGGTCCCCACTGGGGTGCCTGGCCAGCCTGGATGAGGGGATGATGGCTGTTTGCAGCTGGTCACACACCCTTCAGGGTGGGGGTCCCCACTGGGGTGCCTGGCCAGCCTGGATGAGGGGATGATGGCTGTTTGCAGCTGGTCACACACCCTTCAGGGTGGGGGTCCCCACTGGGGTGCCTGGCCAGCCTGGATGAGGGGATGATGGCTGTTTGCAGCTGGTCACACACCCTTCAGGGTGGGGGTCCCCACTGGGGTGCCTGGCCAGCCTGGATGAGGGGATGATGGCTGTTTGCAGCTGGTCACACCCCCTTCAGGGTGGGGGTCCCCACTGGGGTGCCTGGCCAGCCTGGATGAGGGGATGATGGCTGTTTGCAGCTGGTCACACCCCCTTCAGGGTGGGGGTCCCCACTGGGGTGCCTGGCCAGCCTGGATGAGGGGATGATTGCTGTTTGCCGCTGGTCACACCCCCTTCAGGGTGGGGGTCCCCACTGGGGTGCCTGGCCAGTCTGGGTGAGGGGCTGAGGGCTGCTTTCAGGCTGGCGGTTGTTGACTGAAGCTCCCAACTGCTCCTTTTTTTTCTCTTTTTTTATTTTATTCTGGGCCAGCTTTAGCTCTGGCTCTAGCTCTGAGGCTTCGTATCTGGTTTGTTTGCCGTTCTATAATCGAAACAATGTATAACTTCAGCTCTGAGATCCCGGCAGGCTGAAAGCTGGTTTCTGGGGTTTTGTTTAGCTACTACATTTGCAACATAGTACATAGTTGCTTAGAGTTGCAACTCAGAGGCCGGCAAGTGAGGCGGGGAACGTTGGAGTCTGCAGTCACTGGAGCAAGCAAGCCTCATGTTCGCTTCCAGCTGCCTGGCTGCCGGCCGCCATCTTGGCTGACAGTTAATTTGCATAAGGATATGCTGATTAGCCAATGGGAAGGGTAGCGGTCGTACGCTAATTACCATGTTTCTCTTTTATTAGTGTAGACTAGAGGCCCGGGGCATGAATTTATGCACGGGTGGAATCCCTCGATTGGGGCCAATCGGGGCCTCAAGAGGTTGGCTGGCGGGGGGGAAGGGCCGCTGGAGGTTTGCTGGTCAGCCCAATCAATTGGGGCCATCGGGACTGGCCATCCAAGGGGAGGGCCCATGGAAGGTTCCAATCAGGGCCATCAGGGCCGGCCGGCCAGGGGAAGGGGCCACGGGAGGTTGGCCAGATGGGGAGGAGGGGCCACGGGAGGTTGGCCCTGGGAGCGCACTAACCACCAAGGGGAGTTCCTGGATTGAGTGTTTGCCCCCTGGTGGTCAGTGTGCATCTTAGCAACCAGTTGTTTGGTCATTCAGTTGGTCAGTTGCTTAGGCTTTTATATATCTATATATATAAACTAGGGGCCTGGTGCATGAATTCATACACATTGAGAGGGAATTAATTAGAAGAAATATTTTAATATCACTATTTGCCCTTTCTCTGGCAGTATCAAGCCCCCACCAGTGCCGTATGGGATTTCCTTGAGTCCCGGAGTCCCGCCTCGTGGGGCTGGCACCACGTGGAACTCCCTCGAATCCTGGAGTCCTGCCCAGCAGCGCCAGTGCCACCCCGTGGCTGGCACTGCAGGACTCCCCCGATGCACCTCCTGGTCAAGTTTCCACCGGCACCCGCAGGGATGCAGCATCAAGTCCCTGCCCAACCACGCAGCCTTTGCCACCCATGCAACCCTGCCCACCCACGTGCGCCTGCTGCGCACACAGCCTCCTGGTGATCAGTCATTACAGTGTGATGGCGTGATGACCACAGGCTTTTTATGATGTAGGATTATACTTTGTATCAACACTTATGAAGATAATTTTACTTGTATCAAAATAAGATTCAAATGCAAAAGACATGAGTTTTGATGCATTAACCACATTAACCACCAATAGCATAATTAAGGCTGCAGATTGTGTGCTGGAGCTAAGTTAATAGACACAGTATTAACAAATTTTAGATGTTCACAGAAGAAAAAATATAAATTACTAATAAGACATTATATTATAATTTATTATTTATAATATTTTATAACAATGGAGCAACAATGCTGATCTACCCAGTACTCAATCCTTAGACGACTTATCTCTGTCCATTTACTCCCAGAGTGATCTGTTATATAAACATACATTATCTGCATACTACTAGTTTCCACAATTGTGTCTCCAGCTTCTCATCTCACATGGAGTAAAATTCTAATTTCTTATCGTGTCTCAGCCTCGCAAACACCTTATCTCATTATTGCTTACCTGTTCTCATTCTCTCCACCTCACGTTGTTACTTAAACATCCTAAGTACTCTTCTACTTCAGGGCCTTTGCTCTCTGCTCTGCTTCAAATCCTCTCAGTCAGGTAGCAGCATGGCTATCCCCTCTTCTCTCTCATTGCACTCTATCACAGAAGCTTCCTTAAAAAGCTTATATGAAATGTCACTTTCCTTCCCTATCCCCCTTTATCTCCATTACCCTGCTTTATTTTTCTACATAGCACAAATCTCCATTTGGCTAACATATTAGTGATTAGTTCATTTGTGTATAGTTTACTTTCTCCCATTAGAGTAAAGATTGCAGCAGTAGAGATTTTGTTACTGCCCCAGCTACAGGATTTAGAACATAGTGGGTACTTAAGAATCATTCATTAAGTGAATTATTGAGCAGAACAACATCCTATGACAGCAACTCTGGTATGTCATTATTAAGAGTTGCTTCACCTAGTTTTATGTCAGTAATATTGACATCTAGATAATTGTAGACCCTATTTCTTTCAGTCCAGTATGGATATATCAGTTCTATCTAATGATGACAGTGGGTGGATTTGTTTTTAATTCTTCTCATTTATTCAAATGCTAAATATTAATTGAATGCTTGTGCGCTGTGAAAGGTTACTATAATCACAATCAAATAAATATGCCAATAATATCACTAAAATTTATTTTATGTTAGTTTTCTATTATAACCCAGAAATAGAGTGAAGCTTAACATATTATTTATATCCCTGTCAAACATTCCTGCAAGGCTCATATATTTCTCTCCATCTTACAGATGATAAAACTGAGTTTCACAAATTTTAAGTAAATTGACCAAGCTGAGAAAGCTTTTAATAGTTATTTGAATACATGTTTTTCTCACTCTACATGCTGTATCCACTTCCATATTGATTGTTACCCTATCTTCAAGCAGGAGATATTATGAAAACAAGATGATGTAATCATGCTAGAATTTTATTACTTACAAAAATCTGTTATATGAAATTGTATTGATTCATAAGCCCATTTATTTTAGCAATTCTGAATATGTCCTTGAAAAGTGTAGAGTAACATTTTTAGTCTGATTCTCTGATTTTATAGACCTAGAAAGTCTGCCTAAAAAATGCTGTTTTGTCCAAAATCACATGGCTGTCTTATTGCCCAAACTTTTCCAACTCTCTGTTCAGCGTTCACTATGTTAAGCCTTCCCAACTTTGATTTGCATCGTAGAAGATTTGGAACAAACGAAATTGTTGTCAGCACACTTTTACATGTGTTAGTTTGGAAGAGAGTATAAAAGACTTTCACTGTAGGGCTGGAGAATTGACTCTATATAGTGTAGGACTGTTTTTAATCAATCAATAATACATTACAAGAGGTGGAAGAAATCAGGAGGGTAGAAAATCCAAGTACAGAGAATGGATACACATGATAGTAATTGGAAAACCATTGTATAGCTCAAGTGACAGGCTGATCCCAATGACCCCCAAAGGTCTTTATGGCTGATATAGTCGATGCAGAGCTCCAAGTTTTAGGAAATCATGATCAGCAATCTCTTCATAGATATGGTGGCGATTATATTACTTAAAAATGCCAGCAATATGAATATAACAAAGCAGTGAATGCTACATACCTAAAATGCATGAGTCCATTACACACACACACACACACACACACACACACACACAGAACCTAAGATATATGTAACATAAATACACATAAAATACACTTAAAAACAAAATTTTTTACAACTTAAAATTTAAATATTCAATTCTAGAATTATCTGGGAAAATGTCTTCAATAACATGATATTAATTATGTTTGTCCTATATTTACTTACAGATTGATAGTAACCACCTTTCACTTGATCAGAGCTCAGAGCTCTATAGTGTAAGTACTGTGGAGCTCATCATTTTATATGTTCAATCAGTATTTCGACAAGATGCTCTATTGAAACAAGCCTTAAGTGCCCATGAAAATCTATATTATAGTCAATTTCTATCTTGGCTTTATTTATTTATATTTCTGAAGCAAATATTTAAAAACTTCCTGACTATTTTCATTCTATGATTTATTACTCTAAGTGATTTTAAAAAATAAAGAGATAGAACTAAAGGATTTTACAAATATAACTTTTTTTGAAAAAAATTACCATTATCTATTATTAAATCGATTTTTTGAAAATTATTTAATACATAAGGTTTACATTATTTATATAATTGTTTAAACTTCTTCATTGACTATTTTTGTTTTATATTACACAGTTGGAGTTTAGAATGCTAGATATAGTTTAGTAGGTAATAGGACATCCAAAACTTATAATTAATATTTTCTTTCTATTTTAAAACAAAACAATAATAGAAAACAAATTTAGCTTATAAGAAAACAAACATAATTGAAGTCACAATGTCTTACTTCAAATACCTGATTGATACTGTGACATATTATTTTTCTTTTTATTATTATTAGGATATTAGAGGCCCAATTCGTGTATTGGTGGGGGGCGTGGCCTCTCGGGATTGGCCCACTGTGGGAGGGCTGCTCAATCTGGTCAGCTGAGAAGCCGCCCTCTGAGTGGCTGCTCCTGCTGTGGGAGCACCGCTCATCCCAGTCAGCCAAGCAGCGCTCCCAAGGTGGGAGTGCACTGACCACCAGGGGGCAGCTCCTGCATTGAGCATCTGCCCCTTGGTGGTCAGTGCGCGTCATAGCGACTGGTTGACTGATCGTTCTGGTCATTCCACGGTTCAGTCACTGGGATTTTATTATATAGGATTGTTTGTTTTGAATACTAGGCAAAAATACTAAAATGCAATTCTGACAAAAGAAAAACAAGATCAGTATAATCAATTATTAAATAGTAAGGACTATGAAAAAATTATTTCATCACATAGGACCTTCTTGAAATTAAGTGTTATAAAGACCAATGCATATAATCTAATTTTCTAGGCATATTCTTCTTTAAAAAGGATTGCTTGTAAACTATTCAAGGAACCCAATTGCTATTTCTTTTTATTTTTCTTTTTTTTTCCAATGGCTATTTCTAAAAGTGTTTCTATAATAGAAAAAATAATTCTGAACTTAAATAATTAAATATAATAATTTTTATTATTTTCTGCCTCCAATGCATCCTTAATATAATACACGGTCTTCCTAAAGCATAATTTCATCAAAATAGCATTTGTATTACAAAATAAAAATGTAAACCATAGTATCCATTAAATCATGCTACATATTTTTCCCAGCTATGCCATACATATGACTTGTCTATATTTTTAATTCCCTATCATCTACACTAATAAAAGAGAGACATGCAAATTGGTGTTACTCTGCTACACCCACCAGCCAATCAGAGCAACTATGCAAATTAACCCAACAAAGATGGCAGTTAATTTGCATACGCAGGCGCGGAGCAAAGACTGAAGGCTCAGCCAGATTGAAGACTGAAAACTGAAGACTGAAGAATGAAGAATGAAGACTGAAGACTGAAAAGGCTTGGCTTCTCCTCTGCCACTGGACCAAAGGCCTGGGTCCCAGGTGCCGGAGGAAAACCAGTGCCGGCAGCTAGGGGAAGGAAGGCCTATTGCATGAATCTTCGTGCAAGGGGCTTCAAGTATATAATAAAAGCCTAATATCCAAATTGTCCCCTCAACTAGAGTTCGACTGTGAGTTCGACTGCTTGCTATGACATGCGCTGACCACCAGGGGGCGGCACAGAACATGTTGGGCATCAGCAACACAGCACTGGCACTGGGCGGCAGTGGAGGTGCTACTAACCCCGTTGGGCCCTGACAAGAGAGGTACCGCGGCGGGATGGTGGAGCAGGTGAGTGTGCTGTGCCAGGCCAAGGAGGGTACAAGCAGGGGCCCAATCACCCTGCCAATCACCTTTCAGACGGTGGGTGTCTGACCACCAGGGGGAAGACACTCAATGCAGGAGCTGCCCCCTGGTGATCAGTGCACTCCCAGCCAATCTCCCAAGGCTCTAGCTGGCAGCCAGCAGTTGGCAGCCAGCAGGAAGGCCCCGGTCAGCAGCCAGAAGGAAGGCCCCAATCGGCCCTGATCGATAGCCAGGATTAGGGAACCTACCTGTGCATGAATTTAGTTCACAGGGCCTCAAGTTTACATATAAAATTTCAGTTTTTCAATTTTACTTGAAATTATACCATAATCTCTACCCATCAAAATTATTATTAATATTGTTTAAAATTACTCTTTATTTCTTTTCTCATTAGTTACTCTTGAGATTTAAGATTATTAGTTGCCTTCAGTAAGCAATAAAATTAAATGTCTCAGGCTTAAAATAAATATTTTACTTTGAGAAGCTGTGAGGAAATGGAATAATATGGGTAGATTCAGGATATATTGTAGCGATAAAATCAACAACTATATTTTGCTTTGCTATGGAGCATTTCCAGAAGTCAGTGATTACTCAAAAATTAAAGGATAGCAAATGAGAAAGTAGTAGTGACAAACGCATAAGTGAAAAGGTTAGGGGATGCGGTTTGTTCATGATTTGGATATGAATAAAGTTGGACTTTGACTGGTTGAGTTATCGTGTCAATAGGCCAATTGACAAGTGGTTGAAAATACAGCTTATAATCTCATGGAAGAGGTCACATGTCAAGATATATAAATTTCATTCATGTCAACAAATTCTTATAGAGTACTTATTTTGTACCAGAGTATTTTCTGAGAAGTGAAGTCCAGATATATAATTAAATTAGAGCCTGCCCTTAAGGATTTTTCTGTCTTAATAATAACAATAAAAGATGTATACATAACTACCTATAAAGAATTATATGAAAGAACCTATAATAAACCTATAATATAAAATCCTTATTAAAAAATTAATTTGCTTTGATGGCTTGGTAAAAGCCATAAAAAATCATGGAGTGGCAGACAATAAGTTGACAACTAAGAATAATTCTCTCCAATTCTAGCTAGTGTCTCTTGTTATACTGTATCACTTTGCACAAAGAAAATTTAATGATGATATAGGACTCTTTTATATATGCTCTTCACTGGAACTCTATATCTTCTGACTAATATGTTCAATCATTATACACTTACCAGTGGCTCCTTTAGTACTTTCTAATTAATGTCTTCCTTACCCTTTTGGCTTGTGTTTCTCCTTATGAGATTGTGTAATCATTGACATTTTAAATTATTAACAGTCTTAAAATTATCTGTTTTCTAAATCTCTCATTAGACTACTTAATGGGGAGGCTGATTTTATCTCTGAATCCCTAAAATCTAGTATAATACAACTATGAGATGCTTTATAAATCTTTGTGGGATGAAAAAAGGTGAGAGGGGATAAACAGAAGAGGGAAGTATAGTAGTGTTACAGACTGACGTTACTGGCTGAGACCTTAGATCTTCTCATTGACACAGAAATGATTTTAAGATCAACGAAAATGAAATTAAAGCAAAGTGGGGTTTGTTGATGATATACTCCAAGAAAGGAGAGGACCAGTTGAGACAATGGCCCTGAACTCCTGGGTAATGTGGCTTAAATGAGGAATTTTATGGATAGAGACTTCCATTTGCATTCAGAGATGATTGACAGAAAAGGGACACATGACTTTATTTCTTTTGTGCATGCCCTTACCCATAATGCATACAGAAAACACCATGGGGGAGGGGGATGTCAAAACCGTAATGCAAATCTACACTAATAAAAGACAAACATGCAAATTGACCATACCTTTACTACGCCTTAAGCCACGCCCACCAGCCAATCAGAGTGACTATATGCAAATTAACCCAACCAAGATGGCGGCCAGCAGCCACGAAGATGGAGCAAGCAGGAGGTTTGGTTGCCCCAATGATGGAGGAAGCCTAGCTTTCTGCCTGCCACGGTGGCCGGCTCTGAGCTGCACGGAAAGCAACAAAATTTCAATTATAGAAGGTAAATAAACCCCAGATACCCGCTTTCAGCCTGCCATGGCCACAGAACTGGAGCGAGGCTACAAAGTTTCAATTATAGAAGGTAAATAAATCCCAGAATAAAAAAAAAAGAAAAAAAGAAGAGGCTGGGAGCTTCCATTGCCTGGGGGGCTTGGCCAGTCTGAAAATGGCCCTCAGCCCCTCACCCAGACTGGCCAGGCACCCCAGTGGGGAC
>NW_005358211.1:290476-295800 GCF_000412655.1 Myotis brandtii
TGCACCAGGCCTCTATCCTATATAATAAAAGGATAATATGCAAACTGACCCTAGCAGCAGAACAACTGGAATCACTGGTCACTATGACACACACTGACCACCAGGGGCCAGACGCTCAATGCAGGAGCTGCCCCCTGATGGTCAGTGCACTCCCACAGGAGGAGCTCTGCTCAGCCACAAGCCAGGCTGTCGGCTCCCAGTATAGCAGTGGTGGTGGGAGCCTCTCCTGCCTCTTCAGCAGCACTAAGGATGTCTGACTGCAGCTAGGCCTGCTCCCCGCTGGCAAGTGGACATCCCCCAAGGGTTGCTGGGCTGCCAGAGGGATGTCTGACTGCCAGGTGGGGCCCGATCCCCCAGGGAGCCGGCCTAAGCCAGCAGGTGGACATCCTCCGAGGGATCCCAGACTGCAAGAGGGCTTAGGCTGGGCTGAGGGACCCACCCGAGTGCACAAATTTTTGTGCACCGGGCCTCTAGTTTTAGTATAATTAGTCAAAGACTCTGTAAGGTCACATTGATGTCCTGTCATTTTCCTCTGAGCTTACACCAAGAACTGGCTGGTTCAGAATGTGCCCACTGTTGGTCCGCTGGCTGCTGGGCCAACCATAGAGAGACAGTCTGAAGGCAATGTTGGTTCAACCCCTGTTCAGGACCCTAGGGCAGGCCTCGCCCCAGCCCCTCATGTCTAACTTCCAACCTACCAGTAGGAAGAATTAAGGAAGGCAAAAAAGACACAGCTTAAAATATTCTCAAGACAGAGCCTAAACTTGTTACGGTGCTATAAATAGATGAAATGAAGATATGAATAAAAATGATGTGACTGTCTAGGAAAAGAGTGCAAAACAAAATTAGAGAGCAATTTACAGTACATTGATTTGAGAGAGAAAAGAGGAAATTGCTTTTATTTTGAAGCATATATATACATATTTCAATATCTTGGAAGCTAGGGACTGAGGGTAGAATATGATCAGTGAGTCATATTATTCAGCTTTTTATAGAGATGACACTGAGTTTGGGTATTAAAAAGTCAAAGTGGGATGTCAGTGAAAATGACAGATGAGGGAACTCAAAGGGCTCAATCTTCAATAGAAACACCCCCTCTGCCCCAAAAAGAGAGCAAAAACTGTTAGAATCACCTTTATCAGACTCTGGAAAGCAATAGATGTTTTACAGTAATGAAGCGAATGCTTACTCAAGAAAGGGTGGCTTTAACCTGGTTGGAGAACTTCATGATATTTTAATATAATCTTCCATGTATCCATGTATCTTTGAAGATAGTAGCCTGGAAAACTAGTATGAGTACTTAGTTCCAGGAGGACCAGAGTTGACTTTGTCTCCAAAAAAAATTATGTGTGCTGTTTGGAACTTTCAGGGAGTTCCTTAAAGCACTGATACAATGTTGCTTGATTTGTTTCTCTTAACCAGGAACTGTTACAGGGTAGAAAAGCAGCTAAGCTAAGGACAGTTCTCAAAAAATATTAGAAAATGAATGACTGAACCACCTGGGGCAAAAGATTACAGATGGGAACAAACAATAGGCATGCTAAAGGACTAGGAGAAAAGGCTGAGGAAAGAATTACTTTGGACATAATGGCTTTGAAAATCTTCATATAAATAGAAAATCTGGAAAGCTAGAGGCATGACCAGGAATGAAGATATGCTCAAACAAGATCTGAGAAGTCCAGCAGATCTTTTGCTCAGCACAATAGGAAATGAACGGTAAGGCAGAATTGTAAGTGTTCTGACTAAGCATAGAAGAACTACCATCACACAGAGCCAATCTGGGGAGTACTGTTTTTGTTTGTTTGTTGTTTGTTCCAAAGAAATCTGTCAAATGACTAGCTGACTGCAAGGATCAGAGACATTAAAGATCACACAGGATGAAAAAAAAGTCTTTCAAAATAGTTTAGAAAAGTAGATAAAGCAACAAATAACTAAACAACTACAAAAAATGGCAATCAACACAAGCCCTGAGATGGGAAAACAATCTGATTTTGAGTTGCCATATTAAAAAATTCAAAATATCTTATTTTAGCCCTAACTGGTTTGGCTCAGTGGATGGAGCATTGGCCTGCGGACTCAAGGGTCCCAGGTTCGATTCTGGTTAAGGGCATGTACCTTGGTTGCGGGCACATCCACAGTAGGAGGTGTGCAGGAGGCAGCTGATTGGTGTTTCTCTCTCACTGATGTTTCTAACTCTCTATCCCTCTCCCTTCCTTTCTGTAAAAAATCAATAAAATATATTTTAAAAAAATGTATTATTTTAAATGTAAATGGGCCATTCACAGGAAAAAGAGAAAATAACAGAAACTTTTTCTAACCAAACACAAAAACTGAATTTATGAAATAAAGTCAATAAATCAACTCACATAAATATGATCTAAGAGTGAAAGAAATTTATTGAAAATGAATTAAATGAAACCAAGAGAATGACGTCTCAAAAAACAAAGAATATTATTAAAAATATTTGAATTTTAAAAGGAAATGAATAAAAATTCAGTACATTAAAAGCATAACTGAAATAAAAATTTCATTACAGAGGTTCAGCAACAGATTTGAGGAACTAGAAGAAAGACTCAGCAAATGTTGAAGGACAGAAAAATATTTCATGCAACTAGTGATCCAAAGTGATCTGGGTGACTTACTAATATCAGAAATAATATACTTTAAGTCAAAAAGCATTAATCGAGGCATAGAAGGACATCTAATAATGATAAAACATTCAACACTGAACAACAGAGTCCCAAATTATTGAAGAAAAAATTGACAGACTTGAAAGGAGAAATGGACAGTTTTACAATAATAGTTGAAGACTACAGTACCACACCTTCAATGATGGATAAAATGACCATAGATTAATAGGTATATAGAGGACTTGGAAAACAATATAACCCAATCTGATCTAATAGACATACACGACACTCTACACAAAAACATCAAAATGCACATTCTCCTCAAGTGCACATGGATGTATATTTGGTGATAACAAAGAAAGAAAACTAGAAATTAACAACACAAAAAATGGAAAATTCACAAATGTGACAAAAATATGCCACTGTTACATGACAAATATGTCAAAGAAGTAATCATAAGATAAATTAGAAACAACCTCAAGATAAATGAAAACCAAAACACATCACACCAAAATTTATAGGATGTAGCAAAAGCAGTATTAAGAGGGAAATTTATAGCTGTAAAAGCCAACATTAAACGCTAGCTGGTTTGGCTCAGTGGATAGAGCATCCCGTGGACTAAAGGTCTGAGGTTTGATTCTGGCCAAGGGCACATGCCCAGGTTTTGGGCTTGATCCCCAATATGGGGCATGCAGGAGGCAGCCAATCAATGATTCTCTCTCATCATTGATGTTTCTATTTCTCTATCCCTCTCCCTTTCTCTCAGAAATAAAAATATTAAAAAAACCAAAATATTAATTTAGAAGAAAAATCACAAGTCAAAACCCTAAATTTATAGTTTATGCAATTAAGAAAAAAGGGCTAAATAACCCAAGCTGCCACATATAAAGGAGGGGATATTACTACTGATTTTACAGAAAGAAAGGGCATTTTAAGTGCCTAATATAAACAATTGCATGCCAACATATTGGATAACATAGATGAAATAAACATACTGATATAAACACACACATTACCAAATGTGAATGAAAAAGAAATATAAACCTGTATGGATATACAAAAAGTGAAGAAATGGAATATTTTTTTAAAAAAAAACTCTCAACAAAGGAAAGCTCAAGAGTAGATAGCTTTACTGTTGAAGTCTACCAAAGTGAAATTAACACCATTCCTTTTCAAACTCTTCCAAAAAGTAGATGAGAAAACCTTTCCTAAAGCATTTACTGAATCACATTACTCTGATAAAAAAATAAGACAAAGTAATCGCAAAGAAAAAATATGACAGCTCAATTATATTTTATGAATATAAATACTAAAACTTCAATAGCAAATTGAATCCAGCAGCATATTATAAATGACTAGAGGCCCGGTGCACAAAAATTTGTGCACTGGCGGGGGAGTGTCCCTCCGCCCCACTTGTGCCCTCTCACAGTCTGGGACCCCTTGGGAGATAACTACCTGCTGGCTTAGGCCCGCTCCCAGGTGGCAGAGGGCAGGCCCAATCCCTAGGTGCAGCCCCTAGTCGGGCTCAGAGCAGGGCCAATTGGGGAGTTGGGGCGACACTCCCTGTCATGCACAGAGCAGGGTGGATCAGGAGGTTGCGATGCCACCCCCAGTCACGTGCAGGGTAGGGCCTATCAGGGGGTTGAGGCACTGCCCCCTGTCAAGCACAGAGCAGGGCCCATCAGGGGGGTTGGGGCTCCGTACCCTGTCACACAGAGAGCAGGGCCTATCAGGGGGTTGAGGAGCTCCCCCCTGTCACAAACAGAGTAGGGTCCATAGGGGAGATGGGGCACCGCCCCCTGTCACACACAGAGCAGGGCCGATCAGGGGGTTGGGGAGCTCCCCCCTATCAGGCACAGCTGGTCCTGGACCACGGCACCCCAATATTTCCAAATGATCTCTTGTCTCTTCTCTTTCATTTGTGTGCAGCTCCTCTTCCAGATCCTGAACCCTAAACCACTCGGGACGAGGACGGAAACATATACAACAATATGTGACCTAATTTGCATTTTTCGATTGTTAAGGCCCAACTTTTTTCCCTTTAATGTGTTATATACTGTTAACTGTGCTCTAATAAATAAATTGCCTTATTTGTAAAAATTACCTATTTTTCTGTACACTTATTCTTTGTTAAAAGGATCACTTTATTGACACATACTGTTTATAACAGTGATGGGGAAATTTGAGATTGGCATGTCAAAATTTTGAAAAAACCTAAATTAACCCTGGTGCTGTGTCACCTATAGAAATATTCATTTTTTTTTATATTTGGAACGTTAGTAAAAAAAGATTTATATTTTTGATATTTATTTTATATATATTATATTTATTTTATATATTTAAATGCCATTTAACAAAGAAAAATCAACCAAATAAATGAGTTCCCTTGTCAACTCTGACACGCGTGTCATAGGTTCACCATCACTGGTTTAGAGAGTAGAAAAACATCAGCTGGTTATTTATCTCATTAGTAAAAATATAGATGCACCAATGCAACTATTAGAAAAAGCACACACTTTTATATTATACTAGAGGCCCGGTGCACAAAAATTTGTGCACTCAAGGGGAAGGGGGGGTCCCTCAGCCAAGCCTGTGCTTTCTCGCAGTCTGGGACCCCTCGGGAGATAACGCCCTGCTGGCTTAGGCCTGCTCCCGGGTGGCAGAGGGCAGGCCCAATCCCTAGGTGCAGCCCCT
>NW_005358211.1:296180-296617 GCF_000412655.1 Myotis brandtii
GATCCCGGCAAGCTGAAAGCTGGTTTCTGGGGTTTTGTTTAGCTACTACATTTGCAACATAGTACATAGTTTCTTAGAGTTGCAACTCAGAGTCTGGCAAGTCAGGCGGGGAACGTTGGAGTCTGCAGTCACTGGAGTAAGCGAACCTCCCTGCTCGCTTCCAGCTGCCTGGCTGCCGGCCGCCATCTTGGCTGACAGTTAATTTGCATAAGGATATGCTGATAAGCCAATGGGAAGGGTAGCGGTCGTACGCCAATTACCATGTTTCTCTTTTATTAGTGTAGAAGTGTTAAATTAAATGATATAATTTGTTGTATACACTTTGAGCAGTATTGAAAATGATGTTAAGGGGGTGGATATTTGTGTTGTTTATCATATGTTAAAACATGGTTAAAAAAAAATACTCTACCCCTGGCTGATAGGGCTCAGTTGGTTGG
>NW_005358212.1:0-492 GCF_000412655.1 Myotis brandtii
TATGGAATTTCCTTAAAAATTTAAAACTGGACCTGCAATTTTATCCAGTGACCCCAATTCTAGGAATATATTTAAGAAACCTGAAACACTAACCAGAGAGAATATAAGCACCCCTACATTCATAGTAGCACAATTTATAATAGCTAAGATCTGGAAACAGTCTAAGTGCCCATCAGTAGATGAGTGGATAAAAAATGCTGTGGCACATTTATACCATGGGATACTGTGTAGCTATTAAAAATAAGGATCTCTTTTCCTTTGAGACAGCATGGAGGGACCTAAAGAGTATTATGCTAAGAGAAATAAGCCAGTCAGAGAAAGATAAGTATCACATAACCTCACTTATATGTGGAATTTAATGAACGGAATAAACTGATGAACAAAATAGATCCAGAGACATAGAAGTATGGAACAGACTGATGAATCTCAGAGAGAAGGAGGCGGATGGGAAGTGATGAACCAAAGAACTTATAAGTATATATATATATATAT
>NW_005358213.1:0-869 GCF_000412655.1 Myotis brandtii
GCTGCTGGCGCCGGTCCCAATCGCTCTGTGCCATCAGGAGGTGCAAGTGGGGTTGGCGCCGTCAGCATGTGGGAGCGGTAGTGGTGGGAGTGGGGCTGCTGGCAGACAGGGGACCAGGGGCATGAAGGGTGGGCCAAGACTCACCCCTGTGCCCACCTCAGCCTCGCAGCCCACAATTCCTTTCAAGGTGCACAAATTCGTGCACTTGGCCCCTAGTATACATATAAAAGCCTAAGCGACCAAACAACCGAATGACCGACTTATAGATCGACCGGTCGCTATGATGCGCACTGACCACCAGGGGGCAGACGCTCAATGCAGGAGCTGCCCCCTGGTGGTCAGTGTGCTCCCACAGCCAACCTCCCATGGCCAGCCCTCCCCCCAGCCGGCCAACCTCCGTGATCCCTCCCTCTGGCGGGCTGGCTCTCCCCCCCTCCCCCATTGGCCCCGGTTGTGGGCCAGGCCAAGGGACCCCACCTGTGCACAAATTTGTGCATCAGGCCTCTAGTTAACTATAACAAATGTACCACCCAATATAACCTGTTAATAATAGGGGGAACTGTGTGGAGGGTGAGTATATGGGAACTCTCTGTGCTATTTGCTCAATTTTCTATAAATCTAAAACTCTTCTGAAAAATGAAGTCCATTACTTAAAATAGTTCATGGAGATATTTTTTATATGGTAGGCAACTACAACTCTCAGTTTTTAAAAAAAAGTTTAGGAATTGAATTGAGAATTAGAGAGGTGACTTAATGCAGCAAAATTCAGAGTCAAATAAGATTTCTTTGATCATCTATTGTCACTTTCCACAGTGCTTTATATTATGCATTGTCTTATTTTATTTTCACTGATCTCTGAGATAAATGTT
>NW_005358214.1:0-203 GCF_000412655.1 Myotis brandtii
CTTCTTTCAGTCATGTAGGGAGTGGCTCTAGAGCAGCAGTTCTCAAACTGTGGGTTGCCAGCCTATGGGTCGTGATCCGTTTGGGGGTCGAACGACCCTTTCACAGGAGTCGCCTAAGACCATTAGAAAACACATATATAATTACATATTGTTTTTGTGATTAATCACTATGCTTTAATTATGTTCAATTTGTAACAATGAAA
>NW_005358215.1:0-912 GCF_000412655.1 Myotis brandtii
ACAGCTCATTTGGAGCTGCTGGCAGAGTATTTGGATTTTCAGTCACATAGAGATAATGGTTCCCAAGTCAGAGCAATTCTTGACTAAAGATATTGACATGTGTAAAGAATGCTGTCAATCATATGGGGGTGGGGTTTAGTTTGCTAAAAATGTAGATAAAAAAAAAAGACTGGGAATTAAGTTCTAACCTAAGTCCTGGCAGGAGAGGGGAAGTTGGCCTATAGGATTATTGCATGAGAGATTTAGGTGTGCAAAAGGCCCTCAAGTATTGCTTCTTACTTTTTTTTATAATACAAAGAATTAATGTTTGTTATAGAATTATTGGAAACCCAGATAAAATAAAACAAAAAAATCAATGCCCTGATATATAAAAGTCCATGAAGAATCATTACTAATGTGTATATCTTTGTACTATTATTTTTCAGTTAAACACATATGATTACATAGAATTTTTACTGAAGTAGGATCATAAATTCTATTT
Source organism: Myotis brandtii (assembly GCF_000412655.1). Taxonomy (NCBI): domain Eukaryota; kingdom Metazoa; phylum Chordata; class Mammalia; order Chiroptera; family Vespertilionidae; genus Myotis; species Myotis brandtii. The sequence goes on from NW_005358215.1 coordinate 482, forward strand.
TGTCTTTTCACCAGACATATTGTGATAATCCTATATAATAAAAGGCTAATATGCAAGTCAACCGAATGGTGGCAAGACTGGTTGCTATGATGCACACTGACCACCAGGGAGCAGATGCTCAATGCAGGAGCTGCCCCCTGGTGGTCAGTGCGCTCACACAGGGGGAGTGCCGCTCAGCCAGAAGCCAGGCTCATGGCTGGCAAGTGCAGCGGCTGTGGCAGGAGCCTCTCCTGCCTCCACGGCAGCGCTAAGAATGTCCAAGGGCTCCTGGACTGCGAGAGGGTACAGGCTGGGCTGAGGGACCCCCACCCCCAATGCACGCATTTTTTGCACCAGAACGCTAGTCTTCATATAACACTGAATGTATTGTCATTTAAAAATAAATATAAATATTATATGATTTAGTTATATAATGTATTTCATTGATCCTC
>NW_005358216.1:0-1010 GCF_000412655.1 Myotis brandtii
CTCAGCCCCCGCCACCGTGGCTTTGTCTGGAAGGAAGACTGGAAAATGTCCAGTCTAATTAGCCTATTACCCTTTTATTAGTATAGATTATGCCCATATTTATAGCAATCCTTTCCTATCTTTAGGTCTGTGTTAGATGTCTGATTCTGTATCTATCTATCTATCGTGGAACCATTTTGAAGATTATATTTCCCAGAATATTATAGCAGAAATCACTTGGGTTTATCAAAAAGTCTTTAGAAACATCATTTTTCATGACTCATTCTCTCAGAAAGAAGGTCGCGGCTTCACTTATTAACCATTCCTTATTTTTTTTTGACATTTAGGGTATTTCTACAGTGTTGATCCTGTAAATTATTTCTAAATCCTTCCACGTAAATCCCATATTCTTCATCATAGGGGCACTGTTTATGTTTGTGTGTTTTGTGGTGTTTTTTTTGGTCTATTTTTTTTATGTTGTTTTGATTTGTAAATCTATTTTGTATCCTTTAAAAAAAAACAAGCGCTTTTGTACGTACTTGAAGTCTAATGGAATATTTTACTACTGAAAATATCAAGCTCGACCTGCATGGCTCAGGGATTGAGCGTCGACCTATGAAGCAGAAGGTCAGGGTTCGATTCCCGGTCGGGGCACATGCCCTGGTTGTGGGCTCCATCCCCAGTAGGGGGCATGCAGGAGGCAGCCGATCCATGATTCTCTGTCATTATTGATGTTTCTCTTTCCCTCTTCCTTTCTCTCTGAAAACATATATATACGAGATGCATGGATTCATGCCCATGGATTTATGCCCTCGGCCTGGCCTGCACCTCTCGCAATCCGGGACCCCTCGGGGGATGTCGGAGAGCCAGTTTTGGCCCGATCCCTGCAGGCCCGGCCGAGCGACAAATCTGTGAAGAAATCCGTGCACCGGGCCTCTAGTCTGCATATAAGACCTTTGGTGAATCTCTTCCCTCCCTCCCGCTTCCCCCCTCCCCTCTGCGATTCATCAGTCTGTTCCTTGTTTCCATGC
>NW_005358217.1:0-10214 GCF_000412655.1 Myotis brandtii
TTTGTATTAAAATAATATAAAGAGGCTTTTGAAAAAATTTTAATGCAGTCTTGATAACCTTAGATTTAATTTCTTATATAGAAATATGACTGCTTTGAATACATAACATGTTAAGCAATTTTTGAACCATCAATAAGAATTTTAGTTAATACTTCAGGAACAGTTTCTTGTACAGTACAATTCAGTTTTCTTGAATATTTATTTATTTCAATTAGCCAATTTAAATTAATTTGAAATGAGGTTTATGTTTTAATTTTACTTGTCTTTGTGGACAGTAAATAACATTAATTGGATTTCTGCTACCAGTCCCTTTGATAACGTTGACATAAGCTATTTAACCTTTGTTTAGGGAGAGAAAATATAGATCATTAACTTTTAATTGTCCTTAGTTTAAGGAAGACAGGGTTTTCTAGATGACTTCAAACCCCTTGGCATTTATACCTTTTAGATAGTTGCAAATTGCTGTTACATGTGAGTCAAGAAATTAGAAAAATGACTTTGTGGGTCTGTGCATACACTTAACAGTAACTTTCATGACATTCAAGGCATATGCATTTAAATAGAACATTGCTATTAATTAATTAATTTTTTAAATTCATTTGGCAGAGTTTCTTCATGCAATCTCAAGTATATTCATTGGTCTAATTTAGTTATTTCTTTTTAGGGAGAAGGAATAAATCTTTTTTGGTATTACCCCAGGGCCCTTTGAGGTGTCACAAAATCTGTCCTTCAGTTACATTCTTGAAGTATTACATTCGGAAAAGCCATCAAATATATCCAATTTAAAGATTATTAAAAACTCAAACCAGTTCTTAACATTAAAGAATTTGGTCTTGACCATAGAATTAATTATTTTCAATCTGGTCATTGAATTTTTATGATATACCTTGAATGTCAGAGAAACTGCTGGGAGAACACGCTTACTGCCTGCCCATTTTCTCCCTGCAAAGCTGTGGTCACCTTCAGAGAATTTAAGACATTTAATACTGCTAGGTAAGGTAGTCACATTAAATAACTTTCCTTTAGTATACATGGTGAATGCTATTAATAATTAGATTTAATGCCTGAATAATATTCTTCAGTTTATTCTGTACCTTTAAAGAATGTTTATATCTGCAAGCTTTTAAGAATTTGAACTTCTATTGGCTTTTATTAAAGTCGACTGCTTAAAACATTGATCTGTCATATAACTGAAATTATATGAGACCTTGATGATATTTTAAAAGCTAATTTATTAAGCAATCAGAATAAGCATCTTCATTGAAAAAACATAGTAAATAAATCCACGAGGCATGCATGCAGCCCTATCCCCGGGGCCCAAAACTCCGCCTTTAATTCCACCTCTGAAATTCCATTCTGCCTCAGTAAGCAAACATTCCTTTTGCGATTGGCTAATTCAAAGGGAGGGGCGGGCCTTTGCTGTTTCAAGATGGCAGCCCCCGGGAACATCATGTGCCTTGTGGCCCAAGATGGTGGCCGCTTAAGCCTTTTATCAAATATAAAAGATAACTTGCTTATCACACTAGGTTGAAAATGCAGAATTAATCCTCTTTTCTAACTAGATTTAGATTGAAAATTCACTAGAATTATATAACTTTTTAAATCTTAACTTAATTCCTAAACTCTTAAAAGTTTCAATCCTTTTTTTGATAACAAGACAGAACTCAGACAAAAACAATATACAAAACAAATCTCAAGTCATACGAAACACATCTGACAAATAAATTCAATTTTATACTGTAGATATTTTATGACCCAAATTTAAACACAAACACCCATAAGTGAGATCATGTGAATAAGCACCTCTCCAAAGAGAACATAGCCATATGAAAAAATGCCCAACTTCACTAAACATCAGAGAGATGCAAATTAAAACTATAATGAGGTATCACCACACACCTGCGAGAATGGCTACCATCAGTAAATCAACAGATAACAAGCACTGGCAAGGATGTAGAGGAAAGGGGACCCTAGTACACTGCTGGTGGGAATGCAGACTGGTGCAGCCATTATGGAAAACAGTATGGAGTTTGCTCAAAAAATTAAAATATAACTTACAGTGTGCGCGAAGCGAAGGGGGCGGGGAGTGGGCCGGGGCCCAGGGTGTTTGACCTGTCAGTACATGAGAAGAAAGGAAGGAGGAGGTCCCGAGTAGCGGCTGCCGAAATGTACCGGTGTGGAAGCCTGGCAGCGGGTGCTTTGAAGCAGAAGCTGGCGCCCTTGGTGCGGACTGTGTGCATCCGAGGCCCGAGGCAAAGGAACCAGCTTCCAGTTGTGCAGTGTCATCACCTAGGATCCCCTTCTAGATCACTAGCGTCCGCAGGTGCTTCTGGGAAATATGGCAGCAGACTAATATACTTCTTAATTGTAGGAGCAACAGTCACTGGGGCAGGAGTTTATTATGCCTACAAGCTTATAAAAAGTGACCAAAAAAGATATAATGAAAGAATTTCAGGATTAGGGCTGACACCAGAAGAGAAACAGAAGAGGGCCGCATTATCTGGTATGTATGATTTGAGGCTCAATATATGAAGGGAAAGTTGTAAACAGTTTGGTACTATGCTTTGTAGTTATCTTGTTGACACGATGATGCTGAGAGATTGTAAGCTTCCAGAATCTATGGTATTACCCACACCTGACAGCGATTTGTTAAAGTATTTGACTGGAATTTATGTTTGAGAAGAAAGTTAGTGGGGATCATGATTGGTTGTTTTTCTTTTTGTGTATGTGTGTGTGTTTTTCCCCTTGTTTTTTTGAGGGGGGTTGTTTTTCTTTGTATTAGACTCTTAAAAGGCAAGCTTTATATTAAAAAGGCAAGCTTGGAGAGGAAGATTATTGGAAAAGAGAGAAAGGCCTTTTTTCAATGTGGAAATTATTTTAGGTCTATTTTGTTCTCTTGAGTTTTTGGAGTTTTGAGTTGTTAAAGATGTTTTTGTTTTTCTAAAGCATGTAGCCCTAGCCAGCACTTCTATTACACACAACTGGCTTGCTTTTTTTCAGAGAGAAATGTTTTAATCCTATAATAAGCCCCATAACCCTGGATGGTCGATTTACATTGCTTTTGTAAATAACACCTCCTTATTTTTGAACATTGTATAATAATCCCCAATTAACCTCCTGGGTGTTTTAGAAATTGCTAAATATTTAAGCTCGGTTCTAGTTCTGACAGACTTACTAGTAATCAATGAATGATATTGGCCAAATCATTCACTTCTTTTTTGGGTATTTTCCACTTAGGAAATGAAGGGAATAATTGCTTTTCCTGTCCAATCAGGATCCTGAGAAATTAAGATAATTGTAGATACAGTGTTTTGCTAGCTTTATGTAAAGGATTGAGACAAGTGCAAGGTGATTTTAAAGTGGCAAGGAATCATCTGAGACTTTAAGAAAATTCACCCTGTCTGGTCTGTTGCCTACAGCTCCAGAAGGAGAGCCAGTTGCTCAAGTCAGGGTACCAAGTCACGTTCCATTCCTGCTCAATGGAAAATGATAACCAAATTATTTCTCTTTTCCCTCAGGTAGAAACTGACCACATAGTGGCTGCTGTGGGCTTAGAGCCCAATGTTGAGTTGGCTAAGACTGGTGGACTAGAAATAGACTCAGATTTTGGTGGCTTCCGGGTAAATGCAGAGCTCCAAGCACGCTCTAACATCTGGGTGGCAGGAGATGCTGCATGCTTCTATGATATAAAATTGGGTAGGAGGAGGGTAGAGCACCATGATCATGCTATTGTGAGCGGAAGATTGGCTGGAGAAAATATGACTGGAGCTGCTAAGCCATACTGGCATCAGTCAATGTTCTGGAGCGATTTGGGCCCTGATGTTGGCTATGAAGCTATTGGTCTTGTGGATAGTAGTTTGCCCACGGTTGGTGTCTTTGCAAAAGCATCTGCACAAGATAACCCGAAATCTGCCACAGAGCAGTCAGGTAAGGACAGCCAACCACTTCTCTCAGCACGGCACAGTGGTTGAGCATTGACCTATGAACCAAGAAGTCATGGTTCCATTTTCGCTCAGGGCACATGCCCAGTCGGGGGCATGCAGAAGGCAGGCCAATCAATGATTCTCCCTCATCATTGATGTTTCTATCTCTCTTCCTCTCCCTTCCTCTCTGAAATCAATAAAAATATATTTAAAATAAATAAACCAAACCTGAGCAACATGAAGATCTAAATGAAGTAGCTAAAATATTCAACATTCATGAAGACTGAAGCCCCCCAGTGGAATAAGCAAGCACTTTGCTGTCCCTGACAGCAGTTTGGATGACTAAAGGAGCATTTTTTTATTCCTCCTTGTGTATGTGTGTATGAGATCATGTCCCTTGTGAATATTTCAGAGATGTAGGCATATTCTTAATGTTCACATCACTAAATAAAACCCGAAAACCCGAAAAATATATATATAACTTACATTTGACCCAGTGATCCCACTTCTGGGAATATATCCAAAGAAGCCCAAAACATCAATCATAAAGAATATATGCATCTGAGAGATGCAAATCAAAACGACAATGAGGTATCATCTCACACCTGTCAGAATGGCTACCATCAACAAATCAACAAATGACAAGTGCTGGCAAGGATGTGGAGAAAAAGGAACCCTTGTGCACTGCTGGTGGGAATGTAGACTGGGTCAGCCAATGCGGAGAACAGTATGGAGTTTCCTCAAAAAATTAAAAATGGAACTCCCATTTGACCTAGTAATCCCACTTCTAGGAATATATCCCAAGAAATCAGAAACACCAATAGAAAGGATATATGTAACCCCTATGTTCATAGCAGCACAATTTATAATAGCTAAGATTTGGAAACAGCCTAAGTGCCCATCAGCAGATGTGTGGATTAAAAAACAGTGGTACATCTACACAATGGAATACTATGCTGCTATAAAAAAGAAGGAACTCCTACCAGTTGCAACAGCATGGATGGACTGGAGAGCATTATGCTAAGTGAAATAAGCCAGTTGGAGAAAGATAAACATCACATGATCTTACTCATTTATGGATTATAATGAACAACATAAACTAATGAACAAAAACAGATCCAGAGACAGAGAAGCATCGATCAGACCATCAAACCTCAGAGGGAAGGCAGGGGAGGGTGGGAGTAAGGGGGAGAGATCAACCAAAGGACTTGTATGCATGCATAGAAGCATAAGCGATGGACGCAGACACATGGGGGAAAAAGGAGACATATGTAATACTTTAAACAATAAAGAATTTAAATTAAAAATAATGCATCCCTATGTTCATAGCAGCATTATATAATAGGTAAAATCTGGAAACAGTTCAAGTGACCATCAATAGATGAATGGATACAAAAGATGTGATACATTTACACAATGGAATACTATGCAGCTGTAAAAATGAAGGTTCTCTCACCTTTTGAGACAGCATGGAGGGACCTGGAGACTACTGTGCTAAGTGAAATAAGCCATTCAGAGAAAGACAAATATAATATGATCTTACTTATATGTGGAATCTAATGAACAAAATAGGTCCTGAGGTATGGATGCATAGAACAGAATAACAGATCTTAGTGGGGAGGTGAGGAGGGTGGAAATGGGAGGATACAGGAAGAGATTAATCAAATGATATATATGCATACTAGAGGCCCAGTGCATGAAATTCATGCACGGGGGGGAGGGTTCCCTCAGCCTGACCTGCACCCACTCAAATCCGGGACCTCTCGGGGGATGTCCGACCGCCTCTCGCAATCCTGGACCACTGGCTCCTAACGGCTCACCTGCCTGCCTGCCCGATCACCCCCACCCCTCTGCCTGCCTACCTGATTGCCGCTAACTGCTCCTCTGCTTGCCTGTTCTCCCCTAACTGCCTCTGCCTCACCCCACACCTGGAACCCAGGATTCCCTCCTCCAGCTAGTCGCAGGCACCTGGGACCTGGGCTTCCCTCCCTCTGGCTAGCTGCAGGCACTCAGAACCCGGCTGGCTTTGCCCAGACTGGCTGTAGCCACAGGGGACTCTGGGTGGGCGGCTTTGCCGGGACCACAGCAACAGGCACCTGGGATTGCGGGGTGGGTGGCTTGTCCCTTTCCCAGGCCACAGGTGCAGACGCAGCTGCTGGAACCCGGGACCATGGGGCAGGCGGCTTGTCCCTCTCCTGGGCTGCAGCCCCAGCTGCTGGCACCCGGGTCCGCAGGGCAGGTGCAGGTCCCTCTCCTGGGCTGCAGCCTGGCTGGTCCCTTTTCTTCTCTCACAAGCTCATTTGTGCCTGGCTGGTCCCCATTACTCTCTCCCCAGTGTTGAGTGTCTAAGCCATTAGGGTGTGACAGCATGAAGGTGTGATGACCATTTGCATATTAGCTCTTTATTATATAGGATATGCATATCTCATGGACACAGATAATAGTATGAGGACGGCCTGGTGTGGTGCAGGGATTGGGTAGAAGGGAGCAGAAAGGGAGAAAATGGGAAACATCTGTAATACTGTCAACAACAAAAAAAGAATTAAAAAAAATCAATGAATATATCCTCGGGTGAAGATTTAAAAAAAAGAAAAATGAAAAAAAAGAATTATCCCTTTAAAAATTCCAACAGTGCCTCCCTCCAATCCACACTGAGAAACACCAGCTTATGATAATCAAGATTGATCCTTCTGGGGCTGGGAAGGATGTGATTGCTAATGGGAAGTGTGAACAAAATTGGGACTCAGTTAAACCTTCTTCTTCTGACTCCATCCTGTTCTACTTCCAGAAAAACCATTCCTCAATGTGAGCTACAAGAGAAGCCGCATTTATGAGGTGACAGCTGGACAAAGTATGCTCAAAATGGGAGTAAGAGTGGATGCTTTCCCTCACCCCAATATAACCTGGTAAGTAGGGCCTTTTATCCTGGGTGTTTCCTGTTTCCCAGAGTCTCTTAATTCCCACCCTTAACACCTGTTCCTTCAATACATCCTTACTGGGGTCAGTCTTGCAGCAGACCCTGGGCTAGGTAGTGAGGACTCAGAAATATACTCTAACCCCAATCCTACTTTCAGGGCACTGACAGCTCTAGAAACTAGTGCTTTATCTTCTCCTCTATAGGCTTCTTTGCTTGTTTCCATTTTCTTTTATTGATCTTTCATGTATTTGGAAAAATGAGTTTTCTACTCTGAAAAGAGAGGAGGAAATAAGACTGGGAAGGTACCAAGGCCATTGCAGAATTCCATAATCTCAGATTTGGAAGGAGTCTTGAAGGTAATCTTACCCAGTCTAATAGAGATACTTTAAGGGTAAGAAATAATACAATAGAAAGAATATGGGCTTTTGAGCCAGACAACCTGTGTTCTAATTCCAGTTCATCAAGTTACCAAGCAAGTTACTTAAACTCTCTAAGTTTCAGTTTCTTTATCTGTAAAATTTGTGTGGTGATATTCTATTATTATAGAATTGTTCTAAGGAGTAAATGATAAATTATTGGTTTTTTTTTAAATCTCTATTGCTTATTAAAGTAGACAGTAGAGAATCATCAAAGACTGGAGTTGGGAGTGATAAATTTGATGCTAAGCTTTAGGAATATTAACATGGCCTTATGTGTGTCAAATGGTTTGAAATGGAGAAAGACTAGAGAAATAGCTACCAGCTTATAGGGTTATAGCAATAGTTGTGAGACATTATATGGCCCTGCATAATCTGAAGGCAATGAAATATAAGAAATAGATTTGGAAAACATTGCAGAGGCAGAATCTTCAGGATTCAGTATCCAATTAGATGTCTGAATCAAAACCCAAAATTATAATTCTTTCACAATTTTCAAGTTTGGTGGAATGTGAGACTGGTGCTGCTATTACCAGTCTGGGTTTCATCAGGATGAAAATGTAGTGTGAATGGAGCAGGAAAGGAACACCAGGATGAGCTTATTTAGAGATAGTCAATTAACATTTTGAAATATGGGTCTGGAACTACATGTTGAAGCTGTCAGCTGGGGAGTCATCAATTGGGAGTGGATAAATGCACCCAGGCAGAGTGCATCCAGATAAAAGAACCCAAAGGCAAAATCCAGGGGAACATTTATATTGGGGGGTTTAAGCCTTTATTATGTTATTACTGATATTTACACAACATATTCAGATCATTAGTAACTCCTAAATTTCTTATCCAAAGCCCCCTATCTCCTTATTTCTGCAGTTTGCTGAAATATTTTAAGTTCTTGCTCTGTAGGAAACATAATTAAGGGGGAAGGAAATGGAAGAAGAGTCAGTGAAGAAGAGAGAGAAACAATGATTAGAATAGTGTCCCAGAGGCTCTCGAAGATCTGAAGTTTATGAATGCTGAGAGAAGGCCACTGGCTTTGATAAGCAGGGCATTGCTGGTAAACATGAAGAATATGGTTTTGAATGTCAGAGAGAAAACTCTGAGTTTCAAGTGTTAAGGAATGAATGGAAAATGAGAAAGTGGAAGCATGGGTGAGGCCACTTTCCAAAAGTTTTTATTATTAAGGAAAAAGAAAAAGACAGATTTAATTTTTTAATACCAGTGTGGCTATACAAAGGTGCTCCAGCCTGAGAATTTTATAGAGAGGATTCTACTGCTTAACCTCTCTTTGCTGATCATGATGAAGCATAATCAAAATGTCACTGGGGTAGAAAGCTGTATGTCCTAGAAGCTGTCACTGTACTAACCATTCCTTCCCCATGCCTCACAGGTTCAAAGATGGAAAACCACTCCTAGTAAACCATACCATTCAACTTGACCCTGTCAAGTACAAACTTACAATCCTGGAAGTGAATGTAAAGCATGCGGGGAACTACACTTTTGCTCTGAGCAACAGCAAGCATGGACTCTACAAAAACCTCACCATACAACTGATTGTCAATGGTGAGTTTTTGGGATTTGGAATCCATGTAACAATTCCAGGTTCCTGTGTCTATTGTGATAGAAAAAAAAAATCAAAGCAGGAATACAATAGGAACTACCTCAGCTATGAAGGGACAAGGGTTTTGAAGGTGCTTTTGGTCACAAGATGTTGGATTAACCCTCTATATTGATAGATTTTCAGAGCTCTGACAAATTCATTTCCTGTCATTTTCTGTTACCAGAGACCCTTAAAATTGGTCTATTCTTATTGAGAAAATGTCATTTGTGGTGGGGAGAGCCCAAACTCCATCTTGGTAACTGTTTCTGTACATGAAATGTAACTTGCTTGGTAACTTGATGAACTGGAATTGGGACACAGGTTGTCTGGCTCAAAAGCCCATATTCTTTCTATTGTATTATTTCTTATCCTAGATCCACTGCTGCTGATTTCCCTTGAAAGTAGAACAAAATGATCAAATCATACATTCTGAGCACAGCCACCACTGTCTGCCTGATAATGTCCTTACTCCAATTTTATCTAATGGCTTGAAAGCCAATATGACTTAGCTAGTTTATCTTCCCCCAAACCTCTCTCTGTCTCTGCATTGTCTTCCAGCAGGAGACCTTCCTGCTATTATGAGCAGCCTACATTACCTTTCACCTACATATTGGGCTTCTGGTAAGGAGAAGGGAAGTCCATGAGAAATAAGAGCCATTCTTGAATAGAATGGTCCTTTATATTTTTAGTCTTATTTCATCACAGAGCAGAAAGAGAAGCCAGATGTGTCCTTATGTAGCTCTAGGATTATGCCTCCCCATCTTTTCTTTCTCAACAACAAAGCTTTGCAAAGAAACAGAGGTTGTGGGAGGGAGGGAAGCTTCCTAGGTTCTTATTCAGCATATTTGTTTTATATAAACCATAGATTATCTGTTACTTGCCCATCCTTGCTTACTATGAATGTTTCCTAGATTTCTCTGGGCCACCAAAAAAAGCAGGCTAATTTAAAAAACTAAAAACAGCTACCACCACTATCCCCATCACTACCACAATTGCCATGGTTAGATAATTTCCAGTTTGGACATGGAGGTAAGCACGTGGTACCTTTTTGCCACCTCTGTTAGTCTCTCAATTTAGGTTGATCACTTGTCACCTTTTCAGTCAAGTGAGCACATTATGAAGGGAAGTTTAGCCTTAGTACCTATTCTCAAACCGATATTCTCTGCATCAAGCTCTTACTGGACATGTGAACTTAGCAATTCACTTAGTTCTTATGATCCTGTTTAATCATCCTATCTAATAATAGACAAACATGGTAATTGACCGTACCTTCGCTGTGCCTCCCATTGGCTAATCAGCACGATATGCAAATTAACCGCCAACAAAGATGGCGGCTAATTTGCATACTGCAGGCAGGGCGG
>NW_005358217.1:10704-49958 GCF_000412655.1 Myotis brandtii
ATCTGCCACCCAGGGAGCGGGCCTAAGCCAGCAGGTGGTTATCTCCCAAGGGGTCCCAGACTGTGAGAGGGCACAAGTGGAGCTGAGGGACACTCCCCCCCTGCCAGTGCACAAATTTTTGTGCACTGGGCCTCTAGTCTATATAATAAAAGCCTAAGCGATCGTTACGGTGGAACGACCAGAACAACCATTTGCTATGATGCACACTGACCATCAGGGGGCAGATGCTCAATGCAGGAGCTGCCCCCTGGTGGTCAGTGCACTCCCACAGGGGGAACACTGCTCCGCCAGAAGCCTTGCTCATGGCTGGCAAGCACAGTGGCGGTGGTGGGAGCCTCTCCAACCTCCACAGCAGTGCTAAGGAACAGGGAGCTGAGCAGTAAGGAGCAGCGAGCAGGCGGGAGGAAAGGAATGAGGGATCCTGGACTGCAAGAGGGTGCAGGCCAGGATGAGGGAACCCCCCCAGTGCATGAATTTTATGCACTGGGCCTCTAGTCTTTAAAATAATCATTGTGATACCTGCCTCACAAGGTTGTCATAAAAATCACATGAGGTGAATAAAGTCTCATATTTTCCTACCACCTTTGCCTTATCTTTTATCAGAGTCTTTTGCCAAAACTGTTCAACATTACTACTTAATCAGCATGTCTTAGGTACCCTATTTCCCAAGAAGTTGTTTCTATATCAAGTAACATGTCAGGACACAGACCATCATTTACTCCAACTAGTCAAATAAATGTCAAAGCCAAAACGAAGAGCAAAAGTCCACATCCCTACCCACCACTATCACTTTCTCTATGTTTCCTCTCTGTTAAACCTATTACTTGACTCAGAATTTCATCAATAAGGTATCTGAAGAGGAAGGAAAGACAGCAACAAAAACCTGGTAACACCTTCCATCTGTCCTAGGGGTTCTCTGGTCAAAAGCTGTGTAGTTTGTGCTTTCTCAAACAAAAACATGTTGCCTGTTTTTGTTTTTTTTTTAAAATGTTTTCTTGTTGTTGTTTTTTTATTTTATTTTATTGCTTAAAGTATTACAAAAAGTAGTACATATGTTTCCTTTTTTTCCCCATTGACCTTCCCCCGGCCTCCCCTACCCCGAAGTATCTTGCATCCATTGGTTATGCTTATATGCATACATACAAATCCTTCGGTTGATCTCTTTCCTCCCTCCCCAACTCTCCCCAGCCTTCCCACTGTAGTTTGACAGTCTGTTCAATGCTGCTCTGCCTTCTGTATCTATTTTTGTTCTTCAGTTTATAATGTTCTTTATTATCCATGAATGTGTGAGATCATGTGGTATTTTTCCTTCATTGCCTGGCTTATTTCACTTAGCATAATGCTCTCCAGCTCCATCCTTGCTGTTGCAAATGGTAAGAATTCCTTCTTTTTTACAGCAGCATAGTATTCCATTGTGTAGATCAGGGGTCCTCAAACTACGGCCCACTGGCCACATGCAAATACAAATATTGTATTTGTTCCCGTTTTGTTTTTTTACTTCAAAATAAGATATGTGCAGTGTGCATAGGAATTTGTTCATAGTTTTTTTTAAACTATAGTCCGAGGCAGCTCTGCCTCTGTATCTATTATTGTTCAAAAGTTTGTAATGGTCTTTATTATCCATGAATGAGTGAGATCATGTGGTATTTTTCCTTCATTGACTGGCTTATTTCACTTAGCATAATGCTCTCCAGTTCCATCCATGCTGTTGCAAATGGTAAGAGTTCCTTCTTTTTTACAGCAGCATAGTATTCCATCGTGTAGATGTACCACAGTTTTCTAATCCATTCATCTACTGATGGGCACTTAGGCTGTTTCCAGATCTTAGCTATGGTGAATTGTGCTGCTATGAACATATGGGTGCATATATCCTTTCTGATTGGTGTTTTTGGTTTCTTGGGATATATTCCTAGAAGTGGGATCACAGGGTCAAATGGGAGTTCCATGTTTTGTTTTTTGAGGAAACTCCATACTGTCTTCCATAGTGGCTGCACCAGTCTGCATTCCCACCAGCAGTGCACAAGTGTTCCTTTTTCTCCACATCCTCTCCAGCACTTGTCGTTTGTTGATTTGTTGATGATAGCCATTCTGACAGGTGTGAGATGGTACCTCATTGTTGTTTTGATTTGCATCTCTCGGATGATTAGTGACTTTGAGCATGTTTTCATATGTCTCTTGGCTTTCTGAATGTCCTCTTTTGAAAAGTGTCTATTTAGGTCCTTTGCTCATTTTTTAATTGGATTGTTTATCTTCCTTTTGTTAAGTTGTATGAGTTCCCTGTAGATGTTGGAGATTAAACCCTTATCGGTGATAACATTGGCGAATATGTTCTCCCATGCAGTGGGCTTTCTTTTTGTTTTGTTGTGTTGTTGTTTTTTACTATGTTTCCAACTAATGCCTTAGTGATATCATCTTGTTAGTTAAACTCAATTCATAGTTTTTTTAGGACAAAATAATATCTCTGCTCATGGCAGATAGGGAACTAAATAAGGTAAAGGGCTAGCCACCAGCCATGATATCTTTCCCCGTGTCCTTACAGAGTGGCCTGATGAAGCTTTGTTTTCTCCTCTTATTGCAGTGCACACTTGCCTCTCATGTCCATTTGTGTCCAAAGAAATTGTTGATCTGCAGACATGGGGTGAGGTTGGGAGCAGGGGCATATGTCTGCAGTCTCTGCATTGGCTCCCTACACTATCCTCTGACAACTTGAAAATAAATATGGAGACCACTTTTTGTTCCTAAAAGAATCAGATCATTAGTCTGATTTAAGCACCCATACAGACAGGGATACATAGCCCTGCATTATGGCTATGATACATGATTAAGGAATAACTAAGGTTTCTCCTTTTAACCTGCACATACTCTAGTAGAGTAAATAGAAAAGCAGCATAGCAGCACAGCCTACCAGAAGTAGCCCACCATCCCCAAAGGGAAAATAGCTCCAAATAAAAATCTAGGAGGAAGAGGTCAAGAGAAAATAAATAACCCACTTGGGGTCACCCAGATAGTTCAAAGTAGAGGATCATCTAATCCCACCCCATTATCCTCTTCATTTTAAAGATGTGTGTGTGTGTGTGGGGGGGGGAAACTGAGGTTTAGAGTGAGAAAGTGACTGATCCAAGGTATTGTAAAGTACGTTAGAAAGTAGTCAGAATTTGAATGTAAATCTTCCATATTAGTAAAGTTACAGGTTTAGCTGTTGTTTTAGAGACTCAAAATAACACCAACTGGACAATGTGTTGATCATTTTACAGTGTATACAAATATCAAATCACTATGTACATGTGAAACTCATATAATATTGTATGTCAATTATGCCTCAATAAAAATTAACAATATTAATATAACAAAGTAAATATAATTTCTTAAATATGCTTAAATAAATGAAGATCAATAAAATAAAAGCAACAAAAACTTAAACAAGATAATACATAACCACCCTGGTCAGTAATCAGGATTCTGGTTGCTCTGCAATTCCTAAAGTGTCATTCTCATCCACATGGTCTGAGATAGCTCTCTACCACCAAGTAGGGAAAGAGAACTCATGTTCTATCATTTAGGTGCATGAGAGGAAATTTGCACATATACCAGAACTTGGACACATGGTCACCCTAGCTGCTAAGAAGGATAGGAAACATAGTCTTTATATAAGCAACCACATTCTGTTTTAAAATCTATTACTATGGATGAAAGGGGAAATAAATATTGGAAAAACAAGAAGTTTCTGCCATATGTACTGTTGCATAAGTGCCGCAACCTGCATGGCAGGGTTCAGGATCTACAGGAGGGGCCAATGCACAAATAAAAATGCTATACAAGAAATATGAATTTTGGAAGGCATGGGGGGCCACGTGGAAACCTCTTTCTTGAAGAGGCACTTTTGAAGAGGCACACCGAGACTGGGTCCTATCTGCTTTTATTTACTTTGAATACACATTTTGCCTTTAGTAATGCATACAAGCAGATCAAAGATAAAGTTTGGTAAACAATGTAAGGATTATCAGGTCAGGAAATTGCCTCGAGCCATTGCAATCACAGCAGGGCAGTCTTGTGCTGCTATTCAGCCCTACCGGATATCAAAGTCCATTGGTTTCCCAATGTCTCTGTTGCACTTTATGTTAATTGCTGTTTGCTTTAGCCTCCAGCATTTCCCCCTTTTTGTTTTCTTAGTAAATCTTGAAAAGTGTATGCTGTCTGTAGGGTTCAAGTTTTTTAAAGACTCTTCATTCTGCATTTCCAGAGTAGAAATAAATATATAAGACCAAGAATGAGACAACAATAGTGGTTATGCTAAGAGAAAAATGTAGGGAGATCCAATGAAAAGGATTGAATTCTTTCATGTCCTTTTTAAATTGTTGTCAGGCATTTAAGGGATTAGTATGTAAGTTTGCCTGGGGCTTCTGCTATTTGGGGCCCAGATAGTCATCTGTCTGTGGCTGCTGGTACAGGTTGAAGCTCCAGGTGCAAGGTCCTCATTAATTTGGTCATTTCCTTCCGTGACTCTATGTTGGAGTTTGATGTTCCTTGCAGGAATCCACACGAGCTTGGATGAGTTTTCTGGAAATACACAAGCATATTCTCCACCAAAGGTTAATAAAAGGTTGGGACCTTTCCATAAACCAGACTCAGGATCCTTCCATTTGATCAAGCCTTTTTTTTTTCTTTTGGCTCATTATTACACCATTAGCATTACAAGTGAAAAAATTTAAAGTAATTAAGGCTTGGTGTAATCTACTTACAGGAGATTTCTTCAGCATCACTATTCCCCCTTTTTGTTTTTTAAGTTGGGATTTTAGCTGCTGATGTTGGCATTCTATAATTGCCGGTCCTTGAGAATTGTATGGTATTCCCATAATGTATTGAATTTTTCATTTTGTACAAAACTGCTGGAAATGATAGCTTGTGTATGCAGGTGCATTATCAGTTTTAATAATTTTTGGAATTTCCATGATGGCAAAAGCAACTAGGCAATGATTAATGACCTGTTTCGCTGTTTCCCCTGTAGATGCAGTAGCCCAAAGGACTTTTGAAAAGGTATCTAGAGGGACATGTAATGCCCTAAGGCAACCAAAAGGAGTATAATGTGTTACATCTATTTGCCAGATATGGTTTCTTTTCAATCCTCAAGGGTTAATTCCTGTATTAGGCCCTTGAGGTAGATATTCCTTGATAATTTGTTTAGCCTGCTGTCAATTGAGAATTGTTTAGATAACATTTTGGTAGGCTGACGTAAAAACTGGTGAGATTCTGTGGCTTGTTGTAACAAAGTGACTAATTGATCGACATATGCATTTCCTTTTGTTAAAGGACCAGGCAGGGTGGTATGAGCCCTGATATGAGTAATATAAAAGGGATATTGTCTTTGCTGTACAATTTGCTGTACCTATTTAAATAGTATAAATAGACTTTGGTCACTGAGCCATTTTAATTGAGCAGTCTCAATTCTATTTACCAGGCCAGCAGCACAGGCAGAATCAGAAATAACATTGAGAGGCTCCTGGAGATCCTGCAATGCAGCCTTGATAGCTTCTAATTCAATCCTTTGTACAGAAGTGTGACTAGTCTGGATGACTTGGTCTGAATTTCTGTATGATAAGAAGCTTTTCCATTAGAGGAGCCATCAATAAAAATAGCTAATGCTCCAGTAAGAGGTTCCTGCCTAGTATTTTTTTGGTATAATAATAGGGGTGTAATATAAAAACTGTAGTAATGTTTTTTTGTATTTTTGGTTTTCTTTTTTAGTAGGTGACAACTAAGTTCCCCCAAATCTTCACTTATTTCAACTTACCAATTCAAATCAGTCTGAAATAAGGTTTATTTTCTAACTTCATTTGTCCTTGGGTGTGGACAGTAAATGATACTAATTGGATTTCTCCTTATCAGTCTTCCTGAGAACATTGACATAAGCTATTTACCCTCTGTTTAGGGAGGCTAAATGCAAATAATTTACTTTTAAGTGTCCTTGGTTTAGGGAAGATAGAATTTATTAGATGGCCCCAAACCTCTTGGCATCTAGATTTTCTAGATGATTGCAAATTGCTGTTTCATGCTGTATTTTCTGTCTCACTGCTTGAGTGAGGCAAGCCACGGAATCAGAAAATGATTCCATAGGTCCTGGCATACACTTAATAAACGCTCCCTCAGGATTCCCTAAGTATATTGAATAAATTTGACATTTCTACCATAGAGACTTTTAGGTAGGTCTTAACCAATTAATGCCCCCTAATAATTTCTGGAAGTCATTCAAGGTCTTACTGCAATTCTTTCTTATTTTATCTTTTGAGACCTAATACATTGGTTTTTAATTATGGTTCCTAGATTTTTAAAAGGCGTTTCTTTCTATACCTTTTCTGGAGCAATCCTTAAGCCCCTTTTAGGGAGTTCCTCTTCTAATTGGGTAAACATTGCTAAAGTCTACTTTTCCTGTGGGCTTGTCATAAATCACTACATTAAAGACTTTTACTTCCTTTCAAACAGAACAAACAACTTGGTTGCCTTCTGGAAAAACAGGTAGAAGAGAGACATGCTGACTAATACTCTAATGCATACATTTCAAGTAAAAGTAACTATCTTTTTAATTATGGTGTCTCATTAGTGATGAGATTTAATGCTTAAATAATAACTTTTAGTTTACTTTGTAAATAGTAGTTGAAGAGGTTTTTAAATTTCTTTTTTAAGCTTAAATTTACTTTTAAACAGCATTCATTTTGGCTTGTGCTCATTTGCATATGTATACACATTTTACTTTGGACTTTACTAGAACCAGTTGCTTATAAAATATTGGCTTCTTATATAAATAAGTTTATATGAGATCTTGATTATATTGTGAAAAGCTAACTTATTAAGTAGTTAAAGTAGGCACCTTTATTGAAAAAAGCAAAGTAAGCAAACTTATACATTTGACCCATGAAGTACAGATGCCACCCCACCTCCCCAGCCAATCTGAAGCGCATGCTGGGTGGGGGTCTGAGGCATTATATATGTTCCTGTTTTGAAATTCCATTGCTGAATATTCTGGTTTCCTGCCAACTATTTCAATATCTCGAATATAAATGTGTGTATTTGTCAACATATAGATCAGTGCTAGCTGTAGCCTGTTTTGGTTATACACTAAAATATATATTCATGAACATCATATATTGATAAACTTATTATTGCTATGATAGGTAAAATTAGTATATCTACCCAACAATATAAGGTTCTAGAAATAGTGTATTGATAGGGAATACAGGTAAGAAGAATATAGTATTTTTTTATGATGGGATGTTAAGAGAGTTATAATCAGCATACATATTAAATTTTTAAAATGTATTTTTATTGATTTCAGAGAGGAAGGGAGAGTGAGAGCGATATAGAAAGATCAATGATGAGAGAGAATCATTTATTGGCTGCCTCCTGCATGTCCCACGTTGGTGATCGAACCCACAACCCGAGCATATGCGCTGACTGGAAATGGAACTGTGACCTCCTGGTTCATAGGTCTTCACTCAACCACTGAGTCACATTGGCTGGGCTGCCCCACATTTTTAATAGAGAAGATGGTAAGCACAAAGCTAGAGAGAATGATTCATGTTTCCGAAAGCAAAATGCTTTATTGGACATTCTTTCCTTCAGTCTAAAGGGATTTAAGTATATATCTATCCCTTCATTATCTAAGCAGGAGTTTTTTAAAAAGACTATAATATATTTTGAAATAATTTTTCAGAGAAAACACAATAATTATTTTCCTCAAAAATGAATTTCTATACTTCATGCATTCTATTATCACAGCTATATAATTTCTACCAACTTAATTTGAACTTTTAACTCTGAGAAGCCTCAAATTATAGGTGGCAAGTTAAATACTTAGTATTTCTCAGATTTGTAATATATTCATATTTTAAGAGATATTTCAAATAAAATACAAGACATATTCAATTAATAGATTCAAATTTATTCTCTAGATTCTTCATATGATGCAAATTTAGATTAATTAATGTTTCAGTACCTGTTATTTCAAAATACCTAGATATTTGATAATTTTTATTATTTAATTCAGTAAACTCAAGTTTTAAGTTACCAAATACTTTGGACAACTATGTTTAGGCATATATAATTACCACTGAAAAAGCTTTACCATATACCCTTCATTTTAGTTATATATATTTTGCCTTAACAACTTTGAGATCATAAAGCCAATTATTATTACCCAAGGAATTTTTCTTGGCAAATTCTGTAAAAGAGATAACTCACTGGCTTTCAGTGGCTTTAATGTTAAAGTACAATTTTATTTTATTTTCCTTTATAAAAACAGGAGTGCCCCCCCCCCCCAGGACCTGGGAGTCAACCTTGGAATGCAGTCCATTATTATTATTGAACTGCCCATTATCATGGGAGCATTAACCTTGTGGCCCAAACCCAGCCTGTATATTTTCCTTGTATCATTTTTGCCATCTTCCAAATAAAAAAACAGTCTCAGGCCTGTTCTATAGCATCCGTGAAGAGATGGGGGTTAGGCCAAGAGGCCACCCAAAATTGGGTGGGGCACGCCTCACCCTTAAACTAGCCTTTTTCTCTTCATGGGTATAGAAGTCCCGGATGCATCCCCAAATTGTGAGAAATGGCTCATCTATCCAAATTTCAAATGATGGACTAGGAAACAAAAACATGGCAAAAATGAGACTTTTAAGAACACTCCTGAGAGTGGGCACCCATTTTACAATAAAGGCCAGGGGCAAGAGACCTAGTAATTAATTGGCTGGGGCATTTTTTAGTTACCTCTATCTCCCTTTGTCTAGGGAATTTTCCTAGGACCTGTGCTATCGGCCTCATGTACTGCTCATATTCTCTCTTTTCCTGCCCCCACATCCTGTTTGTTTTGGGGAAATTCAGTAATGACCTGGCCACCTACTCTTTCTTTTCTATGAAGATAAATGAGAGGCTTGCTTAATAGACTAACAATAAACAAATTAAACCAAACAATAAAGACAGATAAAACAACAATAACAGACAAGGGAGCATAACACATAGACAAGATTTACTAAATCAGAGTTCTTTTCATGGATCTTTCAGATGTTTTACATTGCCTGGGACTTACAGCCAGATGTGGCCCAGATGGCTCTCAGGTGGGGTCTCAGTGAACACCTACAAACAGCCTGTTGTTTACAGATCTCATCATATTCTGCTCTCTGTAGCATTGACTGGCATCTAAAGTTGTTTTAGCTAAAAACTGCCAGTCCCAAGGTGTCATATGGTAATTTTCAGACAAAGCATTAAGGAGTCCTTTTGTAAACGGAGTGTTAGCCCCATTTTTCTACTTGATGAGCCTTCCCACACCAGAGGCAGAGGATCAGGGGCCTTAGGTATTACAGGTTTTACAGGCTCTACTTTAGGAGGAGGAGGAGAAGGGGCAGTGATAAATCCTCCTGGCATTCTGTAGGCTTTTGATCCTCAATATGAAGTGGGCAATATACAAAAGCCCACATAGTTAAAGATGACAAGGGCAATCGTTTTTCTTGATCCTAATTTCTCCTTAAATTCCTACCTACTTTTTCCTAGAGATAAAGTCTACAACAGCGGTTCTCAACCTGTGTGTTGCGACCCCTTTGGGGGCCGAACGACCCTTTCACAGGGGTCACCTAAGACCATCAGAAAACACATATATAATTACATATTGTTTTGTGATTAATCACTATGCTTTAATTATGTTCAATTTGTAACAATGAAATTGGGGGTCACCACAACATGAAGAACTGTATTAAAGGGTCGCGGCATTAGGAAGGTTGAGAACCACTGGTCTACAATGATGTTTATGCCGTTAATTCGAATTCTTCCCTATTTTAACCTGGCTGATTTCAGAAACACCCCTGTCCACTTACAGTCACGACTCTGATGCTGGCACCGGCTTGTGCATTCGGCTGACTTCCACTTCCACTTCCACTTCCACTTCATTTTTGCTCTGGGGAACCTTCTTCTCAAGGCCCTGTTCATGCACCAATTCCTGCGACCTGCACAGTAGGGTTCAGGATCTACAGGAGAGGCCAATGCACAAATGAAAGTGCTATAGAAGAAATATGAATTTTGGAAGGCATGGGGGTCCAGGTGGAAACCTCTTTCTTAAAGAAGCACACTGAGACCAGTCCTTTCTGCTTTTATTTATTTTGAATACACATTGGCCCTTTAGCAATGCATACAGGCAAAGGTAAAGTTTGGTAAATAATGTAAGAATTATCAGGTCAGGAAATCGCCTTGAGCCATTGCAATCACAGCTAGGCAGTCTTGTGCTGATATTCAGCCCTACCGGATATCAAAGTCCATTGGCCTTCCAATGTCTCTTTTGCACTTTTATACTAATTCCTGTTTGCTTTAGCCTCTGGCACATAAGTATAGTTCAGAGACAAAGCCCTGAACTTTGTCTTTAAGGTTTTGACCTTCACTACAATTATTTTAATACTTATATCAGCCTCAGACTTGGATAGGGTTGTGTTCATATTCTTAACCTCAATGTTTCATATCACTGTAACAAAGAACAGGTGGTACTATATTTCCTTGGATATGCTCATTAGTGTGATCCTAAAGACCTGCAGTGTTTGGGAAGAGGAGTTAGCAGTGCTGGAGGGGGGGGGGGGCGCACAGGTGAAGCCTCTGTTGCTAACTTGTACCACACCCATATTTGAGGGAGATTGAGATTTCAGCAACTCAGTCCAGAAGTGTCTCTGTCTATCCTGACTGTCATAGGAACCATGAGACCACAGGCTGCCCCATGGTTTCTGAGCTTCCCCTTGCATAGCTTTAGTAACTTAGGAGGCATGACAGGCATATGTAGCCTTGCAGAAATGAAGAATAAGGAGGATAAAAAGGGAGGGACAGGATTGGCTCCACTCCAAGTTAGGAAAGTATAGAAATTCCTGTTGAGGGGGTCTATGAAGGTGCTCCCCCCATATCTCTAACATCTACTCTTGCTCTATCCAGACACTTAGCCTCCTATGGGAAAACTTCTTAACATAGTATCCAGAACAATTTTAGATCAGCTCATTTCACATGAGCTTATCCATAACCCACCAACCCCACCACGAGCAGATCACTCTTCAAAGGATCTGAATCAATAACTAGGACAATTCGAAGTCAATGAATTTGTCATTGTACTGATTGGAATGTGGCAGGAAGAAGCATCCCCAGAGACATAGTAGCCTTACAACCAAATCAAAGTGTTTGAAATTCTATCTCTGACTTCTGTAATTTCTACATATGTAGAATAGGTTGATAACTGCACATAATCTTAGATACCTTTCTCTCTAGGGTATTTTATTTTGCATTAAAAAAATCTTTATTGTTGAGAGTATTACAGATGTCCCTCATTTCTCCCCATGGCCCCCATCCACCAAGTTCCTGCCCCATGCCTTCACCACCCTAATATCTGTGTCCATAGGTAATGCATATATGCATCTAAATTATTTGATTAATCTTTTCCCGCATCTTCCTCTCCCCTTCCACCTGAGATTTATCAGTCTTTTCCATGTTTCCAAACCTCTGGTTCTATTTCATTCATCTGTTTATTTTGTTCATTAGGTTCATTGTTCACTTATTTTGATTTTTAGATTCCATTTCTGATAGATATGTATTTATTGCCATTTTATTGTTCATATTTCTTCTTCTTCATCATCATCTTCTTTCTTCTTCTGTTTCTGCTTCTTTTTTTCAAAAAGACCATTCAACATCTCATGTAATACTCCTTTAGCTTTTTCTTGTCTGTGAAGGTCTATATCTGACCTTCAATTCTAAATGATAGCTTTGTTGGGTAGAGGAATCTTGGTTGTATGTCCTTGCTATCCATCACTTTCAATATTTTTTTTAAAAAAATCTTTATTGTTGAAAGTATTACATATGTCTCCCCCCCCCATTGACATCTCCCAGCCCACTCCCATGACCCAACACAGGCCCTCACCCCCCAATTGTATGTGTCCATTGTTATGTTTATATGCATGCATACAAGTCCATTGGTTGATCTCTTACCCCACTCCCACCCTCCCCTGCCTTACCTCTGAAGTTTGATGGTCTGTTTGAAGCTTCTATGTCTCTGGATCTATTTTTGTTAATCAGTTTATGTTATTCATTGTATTCCACAAATCAGTGAGATCATGTGATACTTATCTTTCTCCTACTGGCTTATTTCACTTATCGTAATGCTTTCCAGGTCCATCCATGCTGTTACAATAGTGAGAGTTCGTTCTTTTTTACAACACCATGGTATTCCATTGTGTAGATGTACCACCGTTTTTTAATCCACACATCTGCTGATGGGCACCAAGGCAGATTTCAAATCTTAGCTATTGTAAATTGTGCTCCTATGAACATAGGGGTGCATATATTCTTTCTGATTAGTGTTTCTGATTTCTTCGGATATATTCCTAGAAGTGAGAATACTGAGTCAAATGGGAGTTCCATTTTTAGAGGAAACTCCATACTCTTATCCACAGTGGCTGCACCAGTCTATATTCCATTCCCACCAGCAGTATACTAAGATTCCTTTTTTTCCACATCCTTGTCAGCATTTGTCATTTGTTGATTTGTTGATGGTAGCCATTCTGACAGGTGTGAGATAATACATCATCGTCGTTTTGATTTGCATCCCTTGGTTGATTAGTTACTTTGAGCATTTTTTCAAATGCCCCTTGGCCTTCTTTATGTATACTTTTGAAAAGTGTATATTTAGGTCCTTTGCTCATTTTTTATTGTATTGTTTATCTTCCTTTAGTTAAGTTGTATGAATTTCCTATAAATTTTGGAGATTAAACGCTTATCAGATGTAACACTTGCAAATATATTCTCCCATGTAGTGGGCTCTCTTTTTTGTTGTGGGTGGCTTCTTTTGCTGTGCAGAGCTTTTTATTTTGATGTAGCTCAATTTGTTTATTTTCTCCTTAGTTTCCATTGTCCTAGGAGATGTATCAGTAAACATATTGCTAAAAGATATGTCTGATATTTTGCTGCCGAAGGATTCTTCTAACTTTTCAATGGTTTCCTGTCTTACATTAGTCTTTTATCCGTTTTGAGTTTATATTTGTGTATGGTTTAAGTTGGTTGTCTAGTTTCATTTTTTCATGTATCCGTCCAATTTTCCCAACACCATTTATTAAAGAGACTGTCTTGCTTCCATTGTATGTTTTTGCTCCTATGTCAAATATTAATTGAGCATAATGGTGTGGGTCAATTTCTGGGTTCTCTGTTCTGTTCCATTAGTTTACATGTTTGTTCTTGTGCCAGTAGCAGGAAATTTTGAGAACAGTGGCTTTATAATATAACTTGATATCTGTTATTTCGAACCCTCCAACTTTGCTCTTCTTTCTCAGAATTACTGTGGCTATTCAGGGTTTCTTTTTACTCCATATAAATTTTTGTTTTAGGTCTTTGAAATATGGCATTGGTATTTTAATGAGGATTACTTTGGGTAGTATGGACATTTTAATGATGATGATTCTACCAATCCATGAATATGGTATATTCCTACACTTGTTTATATCTTCCTCTATCCATTTTTTCAATGTCCTGCAGTTTTCTGACTACAGGTCTTTTACCTCCTTAGTTAAATTTATCCCTAGGTATCTTCATTTTTGTTGTTGTTTCAATAGTAAATGGGATTTTTTAAAGTTTCTCTTTCTGTGAGTTTATTATTGCAGTAGAAATCTGCCATATATTTCTGGGTGTTCATTTTGTATCCTGCTATGTTGCTGAATTCATTTATTAAATCTAATAGTTTTTTTTAATGGAGTCTTTAGGGCCTGGAGTTTGACATGCTTGCTTTAGGGTTTTCTACGTATAATATCATGGTATCTGAGAATAATGACAGTTTTACTTCTTTTCCAATTTGGATACCTTTTATTTCTGCTTCTGTCTGATCTCTATGGTTAGTACTTCTAATACTATGTCAAACAGATTTGGTGAAAATGGGCATCCCGTCTTGTTCCTGTTTTTAGGAGAATGGTATTAGTATTTGTCCATTGAGTATGTTGATGTCTATATGTTTGTCATATAAGGCTGTGTCATGTTTAGGTCTGACCCATCTTTCCCAGTTTGCTTAGAGTTTTTATCAAAAAAGAGTGTTGGATTTTCTCAAATACTTTTTCTGCATTAATTGATTTGATCATATTTCAATTTGTTTATGTTCTTCTGTTTGTATAATATTTATTGATTTGCGAATATTGTACCAGCCTTGCATCCCAGAATAACTCCCATTTGGTCATGGTGTATGATCTTTTTAATGTAATTTTGGATGTGATTGACTAATATTTTGTTGAGGATTTTAGCATCTATGTATATCAGGAATATTGGCCTGTAATTCTCTTTCTTTGTAGTATCTTTATCTGGTTTTGCAATTAGGGTAATGCTGATTTCATAGAAAGAGCTTGAAAGTGTTCCTTCCTCTTGAATTTTTGGAATAGTCTGAGGAGGATAGGTGTTAGTTCTTTGAATGTTTGGTAAAACTCCCCTGTGAAGCTGTCCAGACCAGGACTTTTGTTTGCTGTAAGTTGTTTGATTACATCTTCAATTTCATTGGTAGTTATTGGCCTATTCAGGCTTTCTGATTCTTCTTGATTGAATTTTGGAAGATTGCATTTTTGTAGGAATATGTCCATTTCTTTATTTTGTCAAGTTTGTTGGAATAGTTACTCATAATATATTTTTTTTTACAATCCTTTGTATTTCTGTGGGGTCAGTTGTAAT
Organism: Myotis brandtii; assembly: GCF_000412655.1. NCBI lineage: Eukaryota > Metazoa > Chordata > Mammalia > Chiroptera > Vespertilionidae > Myotis > Myotis brandtii. Next base: position 25,405 of record NW_005358217.1, read on the forward strand.
TTCACCTTTCATTTCTAATTTTGTTTATTTGAGCCCTCTCTCTTTTTTTCTTGGTGAGCCTGGCTAGAGGCTCATCAATCTTGTTTATCCTTTCAAAGAACCAGCTCTTGGTTCTATTGATCTTTTTTTTTTGTCTCTATGTCATTCATTTCTGCTCTGATCTTTATTACTTCCTTCCTTATACTTACTCTGGGTTTTTCATGTTTCTCTCATTCTAGTTCTTTAAGTTGTAGGGTTACATAACTTATTCCCATTTTTTTTTTTGAGGTAGGCCTATAGTGCTATAAACTTACCTCCCAGGACTGCTTTCACTGTCACATAGATTTTGTATTGTTGTGTTTACATTTTCATTTGTTTCCAAGATGTTTTTTTTTAAATTTCTTCTTTGATCTCTTTGGTAGCCCATTCATTGTTTAATAGCATGGTATTTTGCCTCCACGTGTTTGAATCTTTTTAATTGTTTTCATTGTAGTTGATTTCTAATTTTATACCACTGTGATATCTGAAAAGATGCTTGATATAATATCAATCTTCTTGAATTTGTAGAGACTTAACTTGTATTCTAATATGTGGTCTATCTTTGAAAATGTTCCATTTTCACTTGAGAAGAATGTATATTTCCTAATTTTGGGGTCAAATGTTCTGAAGATGTCAATTAACTCCATCTGATCTAGTGAGTCATTTATGATTGCTGTTTCTTTACTGATTTTTTTGTCTAGAGGATTTATCCAGTGATGTCAATGGGCTATTAAAGTCCCCTACTATGATTTTATTGCTGTTTATGTCCCCTTTTATATCTTCCAGAAAATTTTTATGTATTTGTGTGCTCCTGTATTGGGTGCATATATGTTTTCCAGAATTATATCCTTTTGTTGAATCAATACCTTAGTATTCTGAGGTGGCCTTCTTTATCTCTTGTTATGGCCTTCACTTTGAGGTCAATTTTGTTAGATATAAGTATTGCTACCCTAACTTTTTTTTTTTTCATTTCCATTTGCCTGAGAAATGTTTTCCATCCCTTCACTTTCAGTCTGTGTGAGTCCTTTGTTCTCAGGTTGGTCTCTTGTAGAGAGCATATATATGGATCATGTTTTCTTATCCATTCAGCCACCCTATGTCTTTTGATCAGAGCATTTAATCCACTTACATTTAAGATTACTATTGATAGGTACTTGTTTGTTGCCATTTTCATTCTTTATGCCTGTGTTCCGATCTCCCTTTATATCTCTCCTTTTTACAACAGTCCCTTTAACATTTCCTGAATTGCTGGCTTGGTGGTAAAAATACCTCAGCCCCCCCCCTCTTTTTTTTTGGTCTGTAATACTCCTTCAATTTTGAATGACAGCCTTGCTGGATTGAATATTCTTGGATTCATTTTCTTGCTTTGCATCACTTTGTATACTTTATTCCATTACCTTCTGGCCTGATATGTTTCTGTTGAGAAATCCGTTGATAGTCTAATGGTAGATCTCTTGTAGGTGACATTCTGTCTCTCTCTGGCAGCCTTTAATATTCTTACTTTGTCGCTGACGTTTGCAAGTTTAATTATGATGTGTCTTTGTGTCGGTCTTTTGGGTTCATCTTATTTGGGGCTGTCTGTGCTTCTTTTTTAAAAAATATATTTTATTGATTTTTTACAGAGAGGAAGGGAGAAGGATAGAGAGTTAGGAACATCGATGAGAGAGAAACATCCATCAGCTGCCTCCTGCACACCACCCACTGGGGATGTGCCCGCAACCGAGGTACATGCCCTTGACCAGAATCGCACCCAGGACCTTCCAGTCCGCAGGCTGACGCTCTATCCACTGAGCCAAACTATGTAGGGCCTGTCTGTGCTTCTTGGACTTGTGTTACATTTTTCTTCTCCAAGTTTGGGAAGTTTTCTGTCATTATTTCTTCAAATAGGTTTTCTATTCTTTGCTCAGCTTCCCTTCCTCTGACATCCATATTATGTGGATGTTGTTTCATTTAGTGTTTCCAAGCACTCTCTTAGACTCTCTTACTGCTTTTTAATTTTTTTTCCAGTTGCTGCTCTGAGTGGATGTTTTTTCATACTTGTCTTCTAACTTGTTGATTTGGTCCTCAGCTTCTTCTAGTCTACTGTTGAAACCTTTCATTGTGTTCTTTATTGCATGTATGTCATTCTTCATTTCCTCTCTTGATTCTTACACATGTTGGTGAATTTCTCATCCTGCCATTTGAGCATCCTTGTAACCATTACTCTGAATTCTTTCTCTGACAAATTGCTTACCTCTATTTTATTTAGTTCCTTTTGTGATAATTCCTCATTTTCTTTAATTTGGAGATTGTTTCTTTCTCTCACATTTTTGCTGTTTCTTTGTAATTGTTTCTATGTATTAGATCAAATTACTATGCCACTCAGATTTTTTGAATTGTTCTTATGTAGTGGATATTTTGTGGGTTCTAGTGTCACAGTGTCTCAGTCTCCTGCTCTAGGAGTTCTAGGGAGAACCCCTACTTGAAATATTTGGGTTCTCCTTCTATAGTTGGGTTTTGAATGTTAGTGTCCCATTTGTGGATGGAGTAGTCTCTCAGGGTGTCTGATTATGTGGGTCACTTCCTACCATGTCGTGCCAACCATTGTGGAGGCACTGACTGAACAGCACAAAATACAACACAAAAAACATGACACAGAAGGAACAGAACACGAATGTACACAAGAGTCCTATAATCCCAATAAAAGTAACCACCAGAGAAAAGTGAATTAGGGAAGAGAAAGGAGAACAAGAATGATAGTGAGAAAAAAAGAAAGAAAAAAAATTATGGGGAGAAAACACAACAACAACCAAAAACATATAAACCAAGAAGTCAAAAAAAAAAAAAAACACCCAGAAAAAAGGGAGGGGGGTGCAGCATCTGTAGAAGCAGAGCTTAAATAGAGAAAATAAGGTTGAGGAATTGGATAAATAGGGGAAGGATCATGGTTTGGAATAGAAGAGGGAGAAAAGAAATGAGATGACAAGAAGAAAAAAATAAAAATAAATTAGCCCTAGCTGGTTTGGCTCAATGGATAGAGCATCAGCCTGCGGAATGAAGGGTCCCAGGTTCGATTCTGGTCAAGGGCACATGCCTGGGTTGCAGGCTTGATCCTCAGTTGGGGGCATGCAGAAGGCAGCCAATCAATGATTCTCTCTCATCATTGATGTTTCTCTCTCTCTCTCCCTCTCCGAAATCAATAAAAATGTATTTAAAACATAAAAATTAGAAAGTATTTTCTTCTTTTCTTTTTTTTAATAGAATAGAGGAGAAAGCAGGTAGGTCTAAATTTAGGAAGTGAAACAAGTTAAAAATTATGAGAAGAAAAGAGCAGTAGAAGAGAGAAAAAAATGAGTAGTGAAGAGAAAAGAAAGATACGTGAAAATGGAGTAGGAGCAGGGAAGAAGAAATTAGATATATGAATAAATCAAGAGAGACTAGAATAATAACACAACAATAAAGCAGATAAAGAAGATAATTTTTTTTAAAAGTTGAAAAAAGAAAGGAAATATAAAACTTAAAATGGAGAAAGTAGAAGAAAAACGAGAGGAAATAAAGAGAAGTGAGGAAGAAAAAGGTGCAAAAAAAGTAAAAAAAAATGAAAAAAATAATAATTTAAAATAATAAAAATAAAAAAAGTGAAGTGTCATTTCCTTCAGCCTAGTTTTAATGCCCTATATGAGCAGGCTTAATACCCCACTCTTCTGTTCTGTCTGCTAATTCTAGGATTTCTGTTAGGTACTTAGGTACTGTCCACTCTCAGCCACTGTCTTCTGGGTTTCAGCACCCTGCTTGAAGCTCCAACGGATCCACAGGTCCTCTCTTTGTGTCTGTCTCCACAGGCCTTGGCTGCAAGCAGGTGGGGCCAATCTGCCCTCTTTGCCTGTCTGCTAGCTGTCATTCTTAATCATTCAAGCCTCTGGGGTTGATGCTGTTTTGCTTTCAGGGAGTAAAATGAGTTGTTGTTGTTTTTTTTTCCTGACTGAGAGCTTCTCCTTCATGAGTGTCCCAAAATATTACTCTGCCCTTGGTTGGTCAGAGATCCTCGTGTGGAGACCAATGGGGCTAGCTGGCAACCTGGAGTTTTTATCAGTCTGGTTCCCAGAATAGTGGGTCAGACCAGCCCCTCTTCCAATCCAGTCACTGAGGGCTCTTTGGGCCTATTCAGACTTGTAAACTTGGCCTCTGACTTTGTTTCCTTTGTATAGCTCAAAATGCAGGCAGGGTGTGGCAGGCTGTATTACCTGCCTTAGGGCCACTGGGAGGGGCTAGCTAGCTCTTCTGGAGAGAAATGGCAGCTTAGGTTTGGAAGCTTAAGAATGTCCCAATGCAGGAGTTCTGGCCACGTCTCCCTGCCCTGCTTCCCTCCCCAGCCTCTCCTCAGGCACCTCGAGTCTGTGTCTCTCTCTCCCTGAGCTGAAGCCTTGGGTGAGTGTTTGCAATTCAAAAGTCCCATGTTCTGGGTTTAGCGGGGGAAAAAAAGCAAAGACAAAACCAAACCAAACCAAAACAACCACAAAACTGCGTGTTTCTCTCCCCCCAGCTCCTGCTGTTCTGGCCGCCTTTCGGCTTGCCTTTAGGCTGCCTTTCATGGTGCAGGCTTTCATGGCTGTGGTCTTAGGTCCAGATTCCCCGGGTGCCAGCAGCCCTGTGGCTTTTCCGTTCCACAGTTGGATGTTACACCTGTTGCCAAGGTACAGGGCTTTGGTGCAATGCAGCTTTCTCCTTACCCTCTTGGCCCTCTGGTTGTCTGTCCCTCTCAAGCCCAGATGCCCATTCCCACTGTTTTCCAGGTGTCCACTGCCCTTCCTTGTTGTAAATTGTCTCCTAAGCTGTGTCTAATTTGTTAATTCCGGGTAGATGTTCTCCGATTTAGTTGCTTTTCCAGTCTGGCTCTGGGACAAGGTGCATGACACATCTGCCTACTTGGCCACCATTTTCTCTATCCACTTTCAATATTTCTCACCACTGCCTTCTGGCCTGCAAAGTTTCTGTTGAGAAATCAGCTGACAGTTATATGGGTGCTCCCTTGTAGGTAATTCTCTTGCTGCTTTTAAGATTATCTCTTTGTCTTTAACTTTTGGCATTTTAATTATGATGTGTCTTGATGTGGGCCTCTTAGGTTCATCTTATTTGGGACTCTGTGCTTCCTGGACTTGTAAATCTATTTCTTTCAGCAGGTAGGGGAAGCTTTCTGTCATTATTTCTATTTGGGTTTTTATTTGGCCTAAGATGCAGGCTGTGAAAAATTTCCCCAAAAGGAAAGGGCCAGTACATTGCTAATCAATACAAAGGCAAAGAAAAAAAAAAAGCTGCTCTTCCTTTTAAAGCTTTAGACAAAGAAGAGAGGGTTGTTTTTTTTTTGAGCAGTTGCTGTTGCTAGGTGAAATTGAGAAGACATCAGAGGGGTTGTTTTTGTTAGTTCTTCAGGAGACAATCCAGGCAGTTGTCTTAGGGAGGTGTCTTATCAGTATTTTTCCAAAGTGTGTAAAACATCTTAGAGCAAAAGTTATGAAGAGTTCAAAAGCAGCCTATTTGAAGGGGATAGAAGAAGGGAACTTTTTACTAATTATCCTTGAGTTGTAAAACCAGCAGGTAGGAGGGATATGTATGTAAGAATGTACCCTTGACAGTAGCTTATCTTGTCCCTAAACTGAGGGGTTGTTTGAACCAGAGGAGCTAACAATCTTGGGTTTAATCATCATGTGCTTCTCATAAATTGTGGAAGGCTACAGCGAAGAAAAAGAAAGGCCTTTTCTATATCTTGATCTCTCTCTTCTCCTTCCGCCCCCCCCCACCCCCCATGATGTGAAAGTTGGTAAGCTTGAAATTGTCCAAGAAGCTCCTTACACTATCTTCATATTTTTGGATTCTTTTTTTCTTTTTGCTCTTCTGCCTGGGTGTTTTTTGCTTCCTCATATTCCACATCGCTGATTTGATTCTCAGTGTCTTCTACTCTACTGTTGGTTCCCTGTAAATTATTCTTCATTTCAGTTAGTGTATCCTTCCTTCATTTCTAAGTGGTCCTTTGATGTTTTCACTAAGATCCTTGAAATTATCATTAAGATCCTTGAAGCTCTCATTAAGTTCCTTGAGCATCCTTATAACCATTGTTTTAAACTCTTTATCTAGTAGTTTTCTTGCTTCAATTTAATTTAGTTCTTTTTCTGGAAATTTCTGTTCTTTCAATTGTGACATGTGTCTTTGTCTATACATTTTGGCTGCTTCCCTGTGTTTGTTTCTATGTATTAGGTAGAGCTGCTATGTCTCCTGGAATTGGTATAGTGGCCTTGTATAATAGGTGTCCTGTAGGGCCCAGTAGCTCAGCCTCCCCAGTCACCTGAACTGGGCACTCTAGGTGGGCCCCTATGTAGGCTGTGTGCACAGTCTTGTAGTTGAGCCTTGGTTGCTGTTGGCATCACTGGGAGGAGTTGACCTCCAGGCCAATTGGCTGTGAGAACCAGCTGTGACCACAGAAGAAGAGCTGCTGTGAAGTAGACATCCTATGGAATAGGATTTGCTTCAGTGGGGCTTTGGTGCTCACCAAGTCTGCCCCTTGAGTATTTCACTTGTGGTATTGTAGAGTTGTAATATGGCATGGTCTGAATCTGTCAACCAGGTGTACTGACTCTGGGGACTCTTGGGAGGTGCAAAGACAGTCACTGCCTGTGCCTGCCTGGGGTCACCTGGCACAAGCTACAGAGCAATTTGCAGATGCCTGCTAGTTGTGTTGGGCTAGGAAGTGCCAAGGAGAGGCCAAACTCTGAACCAAGGCAGGCTGCTGTTAGAGCTGGGCATGAGACACACTGAGTCCATCTGTTACTTGTTTGAAAGATTTTAAGAAAATGTTAAGCCTGATCCAGAATAAGCCATTCGTATGGAAAAGCCACTGTAAACAACTTGGGTGTGGCTGCAAATTGGGTGGGTGTCCCAAATTGCTTCTATTTCTTATATATTTAAGGCCCGTCACCAATGTCGAGGTGCGGGGGGTTCCCATATAGGTGATGCTCCTAAGTGGGACATGCACAGGTGGTCTGGACCATCTGCTTGAGGCTTGTGCCAATACCTTCTGGTCAGACACTTTCACAGAGACAGCACTGAGATCTGAGCCGAGCCGGAGAAATTACACACAGACAAACAGGTTAGATGCAAGCACACAGGGTGTTTATTTACCAGTTCCTGATAGGTCTCAGATGCTGAGAAGGATCCACCCGGTGATGCTTGCTGATACACACAAGGGGGTAGACGGTTGGCTGCTGGCTCTTTCATCGATCGACAGTTAATTGGGCAGAGTTTCGTGCTGGGAACCGAGACATGAGCACACACAGGTCCTCACGCTCTGGCAACAGGAGAGCTATGAGCTGCTGGGTCGATCAGACTGTCTGATTATATATCCCTCTGTAGATGTGGTCTTCGTTGGTGTGTGTGTTATCAGGGGCTGTCATATGTGGATCCACCCAGGGTCTGCTAATCTATGGGTGTGTACAGGCTTTGGGCGTTCCCATCAGATAGGTTGTTTACCAGTACTAGTGGGGTTACAAGGGTGCATTCTTGGGTCTCACACAGTATTCCTATATCTAACATTAGGTACTATAATAATTACTATAACAGTCCACACAGGGTTACATGCTTTAAGTCTTACATTCTAAGGTCCTAACATTAAGTACCATAATGATTACTATAACAGTGGGGTCTCAGGGAATCACCAGGGTGAGGTGAACAGTGTGGGCCAGGTTAATGGATACTCAGATATGGCACCTTACAGTCAGCTCTGTGGTGGGGGAAGTCTCAGCATAGGAACAATGACATCTATGAGCACTTTTTCTAGGAGAAAGCTGCCCCTAAGTTCTTCCCCTGATGCCTTCAATTTAGTTCCTCCTCATATGCCTCTGAAATTTTTCAATCTGCTTCTCCTGCACTGGAGCTCAGAGGTAGTGAGTCTGAGTAAGTCCCTGTACCGGTCCTTTAAGAGTAATTACCTGGGACTCCAGCAGCCTCCATGTCTCCCAGCCACAATTCCTGCTGGTTTTTACAGCCCAAGGTTATGGGAACCTCTCTTCCCAGCATTGGAACCCTGGGCTGAGGAACCTGGTGTGGGACTGGGACACCTTCCTCCTCATGGGAGGCCTCTACAGTCAAGACATCCTTCCTGATTTAAAAGTCTGCCACATATGGATGTCGGACCAGCTGTTTCTGTGCCTCTGTCCTTCCTACCTTTCTCAGTGTGCTTTCTTATTTAATTATCTAGTTGTAGGACTTCCATTCAGCCAGATTTCAGGTGGTTCTGAATGGTAGTTGTCCTGTATTTTAGTTTTAATTTTGATGGGGTTGTGGAAGGATGCAGGTACCACGTTTACCTATGCCACCATCTTGGTTCATATATCTCTAGGGCAGTGGTTCTCAATCTGTGGGTCGCAACCCCTTTGGGGGTTGAACGACCCTTTCATAGGGGTCGCCTAAGACCATCAGAAAACACATATATAATTACATATTGTTTTTGTGATTAATCACTATGCTTTAATTATGTTCAATTTGTAACAATAAAATTGGGGGTCGCCACAACATGAGGAACTGTATTAAAGGTTTGCAGCATTAGGAAGGTTGAGAACCACTGCTCTAGGGTATTTCTAACCTACAAAAATTAAACTGCACCTATCTTGTGTGACTCTGAAAGGCAGATAATAAAAATTGAAGGGAATCAGTTTCTGGCTAAATATAAGGAAGAATTGTGCCTTTTAAACAATAAAACATATTTCAAAATATATTAGAAAGCTTAGTATTCAAACAGTATGGTATTGTCATAATAATAGACACACAAATCAGTGGAAGATAATGCAGAGCCCAGAAATAGACCCACACATATATGGTTAATTAATTTATACAATGGAAGCAAGAATATACAATGGGGAAAGGACTGTCTTAAATAAATGGTGTTGAGAAAACTGGACAGCTACATGCAAAAGACTGAAACTGGACTACTTATCTTAGACCATATTACAAAATTAACTCAAAATGTATTAAAGATTTCAATGTAAGACCTGAAACCATAAAACTCCTAGAAGAAAAAATAGAAGATAAGCTCTTTGACATTGATCTTGGCAATGCTTTTTTTGGACCTGACTCCAAAAACAAGAGAAACAAAAGCAAGAAATATGACTTTTCTTTCTCTCACTGACTTATTTCACTTAGCATGATACTCTTCAGGAAAGACAAGTATTACATGATTTCACTCATATGTGGAATATAAAGAACAAAATAGATCCAGAGGCATAAAAGAATGGAACAGATTGACTAATTTCAGAGGGAAGATGAAGGTGGAGATGGGTGGGGAGAGATTAATCAAAGAACTTATATGCATGTATGCATAACCCATGGACACAGACAATAGTGTGGTGAAGGCCCAGGGGGACAGGAGCAGGGTTGAGGGGTTCAATGGGGAAAAAAGAGGACATCTAATACTTTCAACAATATAGATACATTTAAGAAAATAAATAAATAAATATGGCAACACCAAACAAAAAAGCTTCCGCACAATTAAGCAAATAATCAACAAAGTGAAAAGACAATCTATTGGCCTGGCTGGTGTGGCTCAGTTGGTTGAGCATTATCCCTTGCACCTGGAGGTTGCTGGTTCGATTCCTGGTCAGGGCACATTCCCAGGCTGCAGGCTCAATCTCCAGTGGGGGTGTGCAAGAAGCAGCAGATTGAGGTTTCTCTCACATCCATGTTTCTATCTCTCTCTCCCTCTCCCTTCCTCTCTCTCTAAAACCAATTTAAAAATTTTTTAAAAACAGTCTCCCAAATGGAAGAATATATTTGAAAATCATATATATGATAAAGGGTTAATATAAAAAATATATATAAACTCATGTAACTCAATAAAAACAACATCAAAACAAACAATCCAATTGAAAAATGGGAAGAGGATTTGAAAAGACATTTTTCCAAGGAAGACACACAGATGGCCAACAGGTACATAAAACGATGTTCAGCATCACTAATTGTCAGGGAAATGCAAATCAAAACCACAATGAGAAATTATCTCACAACTGTCAGAATGTCTATTATCAGAAAGATAAGATAACAAATGTTAGCTAGGATGTGGGGAAGATGGAATCCTCGTGAGCTCTTGGAATATAAATTGGTGAAGGCACTATGGAAAACAATATGGAGGTTCCTCAAAAAATTAAGAATAGAACTACCACATGATCCAACAAATCCACTACTAGGTGTTTATCCAAAGAAAATAAAAATACTAATTCAGAAAGATATATTTACACCTATGTTCATTGCAGCATTATTTACAATATCCAAGATATGAAAACCTAAGTGTCCTCAATGGATGAATAAATTTAAAAAGATGTGATATATGAAAATATATAAAAATATGATATAAATATATAGAGCACATGTATATAATATATAATATATGTTATAATATGCTTTATATAAATAATGTGTGTATATATGTATATAGACACACACAATGAAATACTACTCACCCATAAAAAAGATGAAATATTGCTCCCTGTGACAACATGGATGAACCTTGAGGATATTGTGCTAAGTGAAACAAGTCAGTTATATGTGGATATAAACAACAACAAATAAACAAAACTAATAAAATAGTGTATATCAACTTAAAAAAAAACAACAACAAAATTATCAGAGAACATAAACACTATATAAAACTAAACAAAATCCATCATTGTGTCAGTCCTCTTTCCCTCTCCTCCTTATGAGTTATTTAGGACACATTGACATCTAAGTCAAGGTCAGGCAGCCTAACAGTCCCACTGTCTCTTCCCATCTCTCAGTTCTTTGTTCCCTGCACCTAACTAGTGTCAAAATGTTTTGTGGGTCATTGGGAAGTCTGAAGTAAAGGGTGGGGCCAGGCAGGCCTCTGGAATTATCAGTTTAGCTTTTCCAAAGCTGTTCCTGTTCCTTTCAGTGTCCTTTCTTAGCTAGAGAGATACAAGCAGCTGTCACTCACACCTTGGTAAGATGATTCTTTTGAGTTCAAATGGAGCCAAAGGAATCAGTTAGCCAAGTGGATGAATGCTGAGAGGAGCTTTGTGGGAAGGCTTGGGTCAAGGGGGCTAATTCTGAACAAGTGAGCACCTGTTTTCTCCTTGAACAGTAGACAGAATCCATGTGTACTTGTGACTCAGAGCCTTACCTCTCAGGCAGACATTTGGAATCCCCTGCTAGGTATTGCATGCTAAAAAATTCATAAAATCTAATTCTATCACCCTGAAAGTAGGTAGAGAAGATGAGGAGACAGGGGAATAAGGGCATAGGGATTTTGTCAAAAATCCTGTGTGTCTTGGCTAGTTTTTAAAATTCTCTCCCTCTTCCTCTGTCTCTTTCTCCTTCCTCCCATTGCTTGGGAGAAAGAGAGGCAGCAGAAATAACAGGACTCTTCTTTCCATCACTCAAAAAAAATTCATTTCTTTTTATGGCCAAGTAAAATTGCATTTCATATATGTACTACATTGTCTTTGTCCCCTCATCTATTTTTAAAATTTTATAACATGCTCATGTATTTATTTTTATTTTTTTCTGTCAAATAATGACATTTCTCTAGAAACATACTGCTTTAGCAAAATTATTTTTAACTATGTAAAAATGCTGAGCAAAAAATGCAAAATTATCTTTTCTTATGACACTTGAAATGCATGTTTTATTTTTCAATTTATTTTTCAATTATAGTTTACATTCACTATTATTTTGTATTTGTTTCTAATGTATAGCACAGTGGCTAGACCAGTGATGGTGAACCTTTTGAGCTTGGCGTGTCAGCATTTTGAAAAACCCTAACTTAACTCTGGTGCCGTGTCACATATAGAAATTTTTTGATATTTGCAACCATAGTAAAACAAAGACTTATATTTTCGATATTTATTTTATATACTTAAATGCCATTTAACAAAGAAAAATCAACCAAAAAAATGAGTTCGCGTGTCACCTCTGACACGCATGTCATAGGTTCACCATTACTGGGTTAGACAGTCGTATACTTTACAAAGAAATCTCCCTGATATTTCCATGTGTCTATTGATGAGCAAAGGGTTGCTTTCATATATTGGCTATTGTAAATAATACTGCAATGAACACAGGGGTACATATATCTTTACAAATTAGTCTTTTAGATTTCCTTGACTATATATCCAGAAGTGGAATTGCTGTGTAATAAGGTAGTTCTATTTTTAAGTTTTGTGAGGAACCTCCATACTGCTTTCCATTATGACTGCACCACCTTACAATCCCACTAATGGTGCACAAGGCTTCTTTTTTCTCCACATCCTTGCCAATAATTATTGTTTGTTGATTTATTTATGATAGCCATTCTGACAGGTATGAAATGATATCTCAATGTGATTTTAATTTGCATTCCTCTAATGATTTGTGACATTGAGCATCTTTTCATATGTCTATTAGCCATCCATATGCCCCCTCTGGAGAAAGAGAGGGCATATTCAGGTTTTCTGCTCATTTTTAAATTGGATTGTTTGTTGTTAGTGTGTGTGTGTGTGTGTGTGTGTGTGTGTTTTGTTTTGGTGTTGAGTTGCATAATTTCTTTATAATTTTTGGATATGAACCCCTTATTGGCTGTATCATTGGCGAATATCTTCTCCCATGAAGTTGCCTATTTATTTTATTGATGGTTTTCATTGCTATAAAAAAACCTTTTTACTTTGATGTAGTCCCATTCATTTATTTTTTTCTTTTGTCTCTCTTGCCTGAGTAAAATAGAATATTACTCAGCAATAAAAAAGAATGAAATCTTACCATTTGTGACATGGATGGACCTCAAAGTTTTTTTAAAAATCTCTATTGTTGAAAGTATTACATATGTTCCTCTTTTTCCCCCCATTGACCTTTTTTGCCCCCCCTACCCTCCACCTAGAAGGTACTATGCTAAGTGAAATACAGCAGACAGAGAAAGACAAATAGCATATGATTTTACTTATATGTGGAATTTTAAAGAACAAAATGAAAGAACAAACAAAATAGGAACAGATTCATAGATAATTAGAAGGTGGCCAGTGGGGCAGGACTGGGCGAGACAGGCCAGACACACCCTGGAGTCAACCTCCTGCAGTCTCTCCCCGGGGTCTGTGGAGTGAGCAGGGTGCCTCTGGCAGGTGGGGTCCCTTAGCCTGGCCTGTGGGGATCGGGCCAAAACCTGCTCTCCAACACCCTCCCAGAGGTCCTGGAGTGTGAGAGGGCACTATGCAAAGTTGCTGTCGTACAGGGTGTGGAATGCAAATGCAAGTGTGCAGTAACCAGATTCAGGGCCGACAGTGCCCCAGCAACAACATAACCCACAACCAAAGGTGGAATCGCGTGGCCTCACAAGGAATTGGGCTCCCTCCTCTCTGGTTTTGGGGTGCATCACCCAAGAACCTCCTCTGCCAAGTCACTGTAGCTCGGTAGCTTCTGCATTGAGCATCTGCCTCCTGGTGGACATTGCTGCATGTCATAGCAACCAGTCAGATGGTTGGATACTTAGCATTTTAGAAAAACAGTGACTTATTTACTTTATAACTAGAATTTGTACCTCTTATCCCTTTCAATTTTTTTACCCATGCCATCATCCCACTTCCCTATGGCAAGCATCAGTTTGTACTCTGTATCTATGACTCTGTTTCTGTTTCCAGCAGCCTTATGTTAAAGTTGGGAATGATGAAGAAATTGGCCAAGGTCACTCAGCTTGCTAATGGAAGAATCTGGAAAGAGCCCAGACTCATGTGTTCCAGTTCTGAATAGCTGTCTCACCAATTTAGAACTGTGATTCTTACAGTCCATAACTAACCTAGTTGGCTGAATTGGGAAAACCCAACTTTCCCTACTGTGTGTTTCCTTTACTCTCACACTACTGTTAGTCTCACAACACTTCTGACATCAGATGTGTGGGTGTTCTTCCCCCACCAAGCAATTCTGTGACACCAGCTGAATGTCCTACAATTTACCACAATCTGACACTATCCACTTGGAAATAGCATCGGATCCCACAGTTTAAGAGCTCAGTCTCATAAGGCAGCTCCCACTTCAGGTGTCAATCACAAGTCTCCAAATTACCCACAACTTCTGTCTGACTGGGCTACACATTGGATTTTCCCATGACCCCCTCCTTAGGTTTGATTAATTTTCTAGAGTGGCTCACAGAAGTCAGGAAAACACTTACTTGCATTTGCCAGTTTATTAAGGGATATGATAAAGGATGCAGATGAACAGCAAGATAGAAAGATACATAGAGAAAGATGAGGGAGGATACCTGTGGAGTTGGGATGTATCACCTTCCCTTCATGTGGATATGTGTTCACCAACTTGGAAGCTCTTTGAGCCCAATATTATTAGGACTTTTATGTAGGGATGATCAATTTTATGTATTTGCAGCCCTATACCCCTCTCTGGAGGATGGGGATTGAGGCTGGAAATTCCAAGCTTCTAATGATGGGTTGGTCTTTTTGTTGAGCAGCCCCCATCTTTGAGCCATCAAAGAGCCCACCCCGAGTTTCCTGATTAAAACAAAAGGCACTCCTGTCACCCAGGAAATTCCAAGGTATTCGGGATCATCAGCTTCATATATGGAACCAGGGTCAGAGACCAAATATTATAACAAAAAAATGTTCCTAGTGCTTTAATCACTTGGGAAATTACAAGGATTTCAGGAGTGTTGTAAATTCACACTGACCTATGTACTTGAGGCAGGTGACTTCTTATGATGGTTAGATGAAGGGCACAGATAATTACTGTAAGAGTGAGTGTTTTATTTTCAATTCAGAGAAAGGCCATTTCTGTTTTCTTAATTACACATTATTTGAGATGATTAAATCCTGAACCCTTTTGTTGGGGCCCCTGTAATTTTAAGAAAATCCTAGCTACTCCTATCAGTTTGAAGTTTTAAAATTGTTTTCAGGAATTGCCTTCCTAGACATGTGAAGCAGAAGCAACACAATCTATCCTCTTAGGGTTCTGAACCTGAGTAGCATCATGAATCTCAGCAGTTTCTCTTCACTAGACAAGCTTCCAGACCAATCTGTAAAGTACTTTTGGGCACATGGTCTCACTTTATCCTCATGACTATTTTGAAATATGATTTTTGTCCCTCTTCTTCATAAAAATTGTGAGATGTAGGAACTGTTGTTATCCCATTTTAAAGATGAGATTGAGGCATCGAGAGGTTAAGACACTTGCACAAGGTCTCAGAGCAGGCAAGGGGCAGAGCTAAGATTTTAACCTATGCAACACTTCCAAAGGCCATGCTCTCAAACATGGAAAGCTACAATGGGAAATTTCTTAAACATGGAAAACCCCAATGGGGTGTTTCTCAAACATGGAAAACTCCAATGGGTATCTTGAACATGATCTATGAGGTTCTTTCCAGTGGCTTTTCTGGAAACCCCTGCCTTTCTAATAGGCCCCAGAAGTGCCTTGATGAGACTAGAAAAGAAACACTTTCCATCACTGTCTAAGATCTGGGGAAACAACCTACTTGGTGAGCACATTCTAGGGCATCTCAGGCCACTTTCCAAGCCTTTCTAATAAATTTTCTGTAAAGTTTCTTGGAGTGTGTCAGAGGTCTTGCCACAGGCTCCAGAAAAAAAGATAATTTCACTGGGGAGGCTCTTGCCATAGCTAAGAGAATGCTGGGGAATGTGACCATAGTTACCAGAGGACAGGGTCCTAGCCTTGGAGTTACACAACTCTTAAATCCAAATCCTAGCTCAATCACTAGCTATATGGCCTTTGTCAATCCATCAATATCTTTGAGCTTGTTTTCCTTGTCTTAAATGTGGATAAAACCAACTACCAAATGGAATTTTAAGGAATAAACAAGATGATATATGTAAAGCCTTATCACAGGGCCCTGGCACATAGTAGTTGGACCAGAAATCTCTCTGGTCTCTGAGAATGAAAGCATGGCATAATACATGGAGCTTCACACAGTTTTGGAGTTTGACAGAATTCTGCTTCACTGGTTCATAGCCATGTCACTTTGGGAATATCTTTTAACTTAGAGTGCCAGTTTACCTTTTCTTTTAAATAAAGAAAACAATACCTATTTCTAAGGGTTGCTATGAGGACTGAATAAGTTATTGCATTAAAATACCTGGCATAGAGTACGCCCTATGTAAGCAGCAACCTCTTGTATTATGAACAAAGTGTCTAGTACATTACAGGCTAGCATCCCATAAATGCAACTTTTCTTCTCTCTTCAGAAGGCAATTCTGGCCAGTCAGATAGTTCAAGTTGTCTGCCATTTGACGACTGCTCAATCTTAATTTTTTTTTCAGATCTAAATAGAAAGCTTCTCAAATACACTTTTTTAAACAACTCTCCTCACTCAATCCTGCAATGCACATAATAATGCACAATTAGCTTACTTCTTTATTGGAATTGTGGTGCTCAGGCTGGCATAAAAATTGCTGTTGGGATCTTTTCCATGATTCTTTGCACATTTAAATAATATTTGTTACCATTCTAGGCTCACTCAATGATGTCACTATTTGAAAATATTTCTATGACTAAAGAAAGTGGGTGGGCATTCTTAAAGTGCTCAGCTCTGTGGAATCTTGAGACAACTTGCCCCAACTTAGTTATTTTTAATTCCAAAAGAAACTGTAGCTAGAGTTAGCTTAAGCAATCAGTGGTGGCTTTCTGGGCTACGAAGTGCCAACCATGATGGTTTACCCAACCAAATTTGAAGGACATAATTAAATAATATGTATATTTGGAATTATTATATAAGAACTAGCCTTCTGAGTCATTTGGGGCCTTCTTGACATGTTTGTGATTCAGGGGAATCATAAAACAATGGTCGGAAATGGGACTGTTGTCACTCTCATGTGGCTGTAAATACATTTAAAACAATGGATCCCATGGCTGTGAAAAGAGTAGGTATTTGGTCCTGAGCTTCCACTGTCTGCCTGAAGCTCTAGAAGACATTCTTAGGAAAGCCAAGAACTCTGAGGAATAAAAATACTTTTGTAACAATATTGTTGTACAAGCAGTGCCTTATTCACTACCTGATATTCATTACACATTACTTGAGATGATTAAACCCATGAGGGTTTATAGCACCCATGAGGCACTCAAGACATACTTATTGAATGAGTTAAGAATCATGTAGACTCAAACAGCCACAAAAAATCCTATTGAAGGAAAAACAATAACTATTAAAATTCAGTCCACTCCTGGTCTTACAGATTGGGTAACTGAAGTTCAAGAGGGGAAGACACTGACTCAAGGTCACAGTGACCTAAGCATACTTGTCCTGTTCTAAGATGAGTATGCCTGCAACTCTAGATGTGCTTATGATAAAGGGACTTAGAATTATGATTGGGAGAAGATACACCTGTCCTAGTGTTTTCAATCAGTGCTTATATGAATTTAAATGTTCCAGAGCTTTAAAGAGTGATACTAGCCCTGCTAGACTTAATTCTCCACCTGTACTCTTTGGGTTCAGCTTGATTTTTTATTTCATATATCCATTCATCCTCTCATTCTCAGGTGTATTTATTTTTCATGAAACATCAACCAAAACCAAATATTATTAATTATTCCCACAATCCTTTGGAAAGGAAATAGGTCTATTACCCCATTCAGCATTGAAAGACAAAGACCCCAACCCTGTTTTTGACATGTCAGTCATATGTTCCTTCATTCCTTAATACTAGAGCCAAGATTGTGCTCAATGAAGAAGAAAAATCTCTGAGATCATGGAAAATGGGGATAATACATGTTGATCCTAAAATTAATTTACCAGAGGAAATCCTGTGACTGTCCTTATTTTACTTGTTTCAAACAAAGGAAAGGGAGTAGGACAAGGAAATTGTGTGAAGGGGAGGTGGGACTGACTCCATATGGAGCCAGGAATAGACATTCTATTGCTAGAGATAGTCATTGTGAGGACCACAGGTTCAAGGGCAGTATTACTCTCAGCCAGAGACACACATTTATATTCGTGGTTCTTTTCCTAGAATTTGGCGTTTCACAGGCTAAAAGAGCCAACTTTCCAGTTATTCCACTCTCATCAAGAGATATGTTTTGAGTCTAAAGAAGGTGAGAACCCTTTTAGAGTTTTATGTAACAGCCACAGAAGCAGGAAAGGAAAGGAAAGATATTGCTGATCTTGGACTACAAGCTACAATTGGTCAGTCCTGGGAGGGGAGAAGGAGAGAGCAGGAGAAAAATTGAAGGCAGATTGCCAAGGGAGAATCAGTGGGCAACAGTTTGTGTTTACAATCCCCAGAAAAAAAAAAGCATTAGACAAGGCTGAAAGAAACCTGGTTAGTCTGCCCTCCAACCCATCATGTTGAGAATTTTTTGTTGTGAATGTAGTAAAGGCCTGTCAGTTAACTCTTACATTTTCTAGGAAGAAGCACAACTCAGATTAGTTTTAAATAGAAATGCTCAAACTACCAAACCATATCCCCACTTTTTATAAGATTTGAGGATCTTGCAGCAACTTTAGAGACAGCAACATTGGAAAGCAGAGTGGAATTCTGCTCTATCACATGACACAGGACTCTGGACTAACACTTTCAAACATGAATTTATTGAGCCCTTACAATGCACCTAGCACTGACTATACTAAAATAAGGATGTAATGTGGGGAGAAACACTGATAAGAGTTTCAGCTGTTACTGAGTTTCTGTTCTTGTAGTGGTTGGTGGAATGTGGAAGTAAGGGAGAATGAGAGTTCAAGTATGATACATGGGTTTCTGACTGAGGTGACTGAAAAGATCACTGAAATTAAGATGAATAGGGGTGAAGGGGAAATGAGTTTTATATTTGAGTGGAGGCACAGTGTAGTGTTTATAAACCTGAGTGCTTGAGTCATATTATCTAG
Source organism: Myotis brandtii (assembly GCF_000412655.1). Taxonomy (NCBI): domain Eukaryota; kingdom Metazoa; phylum Chordata; class Mammalia; order Chiroptera; family Vespertilionidae; genus Myotis; species Myotis brandtii. The sequence goes on from NW_005358217.1 coordinate 44,264, forward strand.
GTTTAATTGCTCACTCTACCAACCTTGGGCACGTTACTTCATCTCTCTGCATCTCAGTTTATTCATCTGTAAAATAGGGCTAACAGAAGTGTATTCCTAGTGGGATGTTATGAAGTTAAATGAGATACTATCTATAAAAAGCACTTAAAAGCAGTTCCTAAGACTTGGTAAGTGCTATATATGCTTGATATTTATTATTATTATTATTATTATTATTATTAGAAATATTGAGTTTGTGATGTTTATGGGACAGAGAAGGCTTTAGAGCTAGACTACCAGAGTTCATAACCCAGCTCTTCCAGTTACTAGCTGAGTGACTTTCTGAAAACTACTTAACATTTTAATTTCCTTATCTGTGTGTAGGGATAAACACAATATCAACCTCATAGGGTGAGGATTAAATGAATTCATTTGCATAAAGTGCTCCAAGCAATGCCTTGCACCTAGTTCAGTTAATTATTATTAGTATTAGTAGCATTGATGTTATTAGTATTATCTTTCAACTAGAGAAGTAAAGCAAGCAGTTGGATATATAGGTAGGGAACCCAGAAATGAGATTCCTGCAAATCATGCAGAACTCTATTATTGTTGTTGGTTGTCTTAAATCCAAAGACAAACAAATAAATGTTACTGAAAATAAAAAAAGCCTACTGTTAGCTTTTGCAATTAAGTTCAACATATAACTCTTAGGCACTGACTTTGTGCCCAGAGTGCAGAGGTGAACCTTATTTCAGTCTTGCCTTTAGTAAACTACCAATCCAAAATACTATTTTGAAATACACACCTTCTGCCACTTGGAGCCTTGGATTTACTTCTCTTCAACAGGGCTCTATTGTGCATACAAGAGGTGAAATATTAAAAATAATCACAAGTAGGGCACAGGATTTACCAACCAGGTCATGCTTTAGTGTAAGCCTGGAATGTTAGATGTCTCTGTTGCATCAGATATTAACCTTTGAGTTGCTGGGTCACGGGGATGACATGGGGGAAGGGTCTATTCATGGGGAGGGACCAGGATAGGTAGTGAGGAGAGGGCTCTTAGAAAGCTAGGGGCAGCAAGTATTTTTAAACTGATGTAGAAATATTTCAACATTCTAACCATTGGGTTCCTGTAATGGTAGTACAGCTAAAATATCAGCCCTGATGTGGGAACTTAATCTCTGTCATTTTCTCCTCTTGTCCAGAAAAACCCAAGATCTACGAGAAGGATACAGATTTGAAGAACATTCAGCCAATACTCCTAGGCAGTGAGAACATCCTTCGCTGTACAGCAAGTGGCCTGCCTGTGCCCTCCTTTATGTGGGCCTGGGAGCCCTGCAGCCAGAAAGATGATCTGTAAGTGACTTGCAGGCCAAAGGACCCTGCATGGTCTAGAGGTTTACTGTTGCAGGCACAAAGGACTGGCAGTCTTAAGAACTTACCAGAAGATTTTCTCTTCCATATGATATCACAGGTGCTGTCAGTGATCTTGGAAGGGGGCCTGGAATCTAAAAGAAGAGGTAGTACTCCAATATCCACCAAACACTAGGTTTTGGCCAATGTCACAGCCTCAAATTAGAGGTTGAAGTAATTATTATGGTTCACAGGCCTGAGAAATTTAGATTGTGATTGAAGATTTAAGTGGAAAAGAAATAGAATAGGGCAGGTTTCCAAATATTTGTCATTGCATGGAAAAAAATCAGTAATGGGGTTAAAAAGTGGACATGTCTCACTGGTTTGAGAACTGTTTACATTATAAACCTGATTGAAATAATAATCCCACAATAGGAAAATCTGTTAGCAAGTAGCATTTTTAGATCACAGCACACTCATTTAGCCTTCTGTGACTCTAGTGTAGAAGGTAGGACAGAGATTCTTCTTCCCCAGTAACAAATGGAGATATGGAGGCTTAGGGAGATAAATGACTCACTTGACACAACACAGAAGTCAAGAGAGATGTCACAAAGGGAGCCAGGCATCCTGACTCTTACCTCTTAAGAGCTTCCATTTATAAAAGCCCTATCATATGCTTGGAACATATTAGATACTTTGATTTTTTGCTCTGTGGCAATAAACTCTATTTCAAAGTGTCTGTTTCAGTCACCTCTGGGACAATGAGTCACCTGTGGCCCCTATAAGAATTAGAAAAAAAATACTGGCCAGGATACCTCAGCTAGTTAGAGTGTTGTCTCGATATGCCAAGGTTGTGGATTTGATCTCCGGTCAGGGCACATAAAATAAGCAACCAATGAACGCACAACTAAGTGAAACAACAAATTGATGTTTCTCTCTATGTATATCTCTCTTCCTCTCTCTCTCTCTAAAAAAAAAATCAATAAATAAATTTTTAAAAATTAGAAAAAATAAAAGGAAAATTTAGAGAAGTGAAGTGATTTCCCCCAAGTCCCAGAATAGTCCGTATTTAAGAAAACTTCATCAATGCTCATCCATCTCCTACCACAAAACCTCCCTACAGGCTTGACATATATGACAAACTCTCTGCTTTGCCATAACTCTGAAAGAGTGGGGAGGGCAGTCCACTCAGGTTTCTGTTGTTGTCTGAAGGATGACATATTAGCTGACCAGGGGAGTTCATCTTATTAACTCACTGCTGCACTGTGCTAAAGGTTGAGTTTTAGGAACATGGTAATGAATTAGGGGGTATCACTAGGGGATATTTAAACTCTGAATGGGAATGTCTAGGAAATCCAATTTGGAAGGCCCAGAGCATTAAGATGTGGCCTTGGTTTTAAGGGAAATTAAGGGGATCTAGTTATCAGACCAAGGCCTAGATCTTCAAATAGAAGTGCTGGCAGTCTATGTCTCACAGGTACTTTTCAGCCAGCTCTTATAAGCAAGCTCCACTCAGTTGCTTCCTGCCTACACATAGGTACTTGGAGAGCATACTTTTCTCTTCTCAGTAGGCACCAGGATAAGATTTTTGGATGGGGAGAATAACAGTGGTCCTAGCCACTTACTTACTTTGGTTCTGCCCTGCTGCCTTTCCTTGCTCTGACATTCTATAATTCCCAAGTGACTTCCATTGTTCTCACTTAGCTGAGATGCAGTAAATCCAGTTACTTTTTTTGTTGTTGCACCTTTCTATTTGGAAAAAAAGAGGAGGATATAGTGAATGCTTCCCCTGATAAAATGCCTTTTCCACCTGGCTAGTGTGTCTCAGTGGTTGAGCATCCACCTATGAACCAGGAGGTCAGGGTTCGATTCCCAGCCAGGGTGTATGCCTAGGTTGCTGGCTCAGTCCCCAGGGTGTACAGGAGGCAGCTGATCAATGATTCTCTCTCATCATTGATGTTTCTATCTCTCCCTTCCTCTCTGAAATCAGTAAAAATATATTTAAAAAAAAGAAAATGCCTTTCCCAAGTGTCTCTCAACAAAGTTTTCATTAAGTAAACATTTATTGAGTACCTCCTCTATTTTAGAAGCCATACTGGTCCATATTTCTCACATTTATATGAAAATTGAATGGAGCAAATAGTAGCCATATCATGAGTTTTCTTAGAGATTCAAATCTTGATTGTACATAAATGACAAAAAGGAGTATAAGAGGGCAGGACCTACTTTGAATAAAAGTAAACGACATATTTTAGAAAACAGACTTTATGAGGAAAAAATACTTAACCTCAGACTTAAACAATAGGAGCCAGCTATGCAGTTATGCAACAGAAATATAATGCATAACCAGTATACCAGTCTACTGGTAGACTGTGTCTACCAGTTTAAGCCACATATGTAACTTTGAATTTTCTAGTAGCTGCATTATACAAAGTAAAAAAGCAAACTTTTAATGATGTATTTAACCCAATATATAAAAAATATTGTCATTTCACAACCAATCAATATAAAATATAAATGAGATATTTTCAGTATTTTATCATATTGTCTTCGAAACTTTGTGTACAGTCTATACTTACAGAACATTTCAAGTGCTTATTAAGATCTCCAAATAAGTCCACAATGTATCTAATATTAGCTCCATTTAACAGTTGTGACAACTGTTAAACTAAGTCTCAGAAAAGGGGAAGTGAGCTATAAGAAGCCACACAAGCTGGCAGTGCTTGAATGGAATTGCAGTTTTGCTGAATATAAGTGTAGTACATTATCATTCCCTGTAGTAATCTGCTTTTCTGGATATCTTGGCTGATCAACAGCTCCCCAGAACTCTCCTAAACCTCTTCTCTTTGCTTAAGGTTCAGAGTAAGAAAATTCATTCAGGAGGAGACATCAGTGAAGGAGAATTTTATAGGGCTTCATATTCTATATCAGCTTAGAAAAGTGGGTATAGATTAATAACAATAATACTTACTCTTATGCTCATGGACTTTTAGCCACACAGGAATCCTTGCTCCTCTGATGTGTCAGGCATGTTGCTAGCTCAGGACCTTTACATTTGTTCTACCCTTCATCTGTAATTGTCTTCCCCAGAAATCTTTGTGACAATCTTTATGACTCATATTTGATTTCTTGTAGGACTCTGTTCAAATGTCACCTCCTTAGATAGGCCTTCCCTGAGTATTTTGTCTTCTAACTTTTTTGTGATATCTTCATAGATTAGAAGACACACTATCTGCAGTACTTGTTATGCTTCATACCCTTTTTCTTGACTAGACTGTAAATGCAATCTCATTCTTTCCCAGGTGTATGGAACGAGGCAAGCGGATCCAGCTTTCTGATGAGACTCTGAAAAATTATCTCCCTATAGGCAACAGGATCCTGTCCATTGAAGAGATGGTAGTGACAAATGGAGAAAAAACAAAGGTATATCCCTGGGAGTTGCTGTAGTAAAAGAGACCTCATAAACTGTAAATGAGTGGGGCTGCTAGTCATACACTTGATGTTAAATTCTAGGAATGCCTGAGACCTAGGGTCTGGTTGAAGACTGTTAATTATTCATACACAGGGGTGGGGGGTTCCTCAGCCCAACCTGCACCCTCTCCAATCTGGGAGCCCTCAGGGGAGCCCTCTCCAATCCGAGAATTTCTGTCTGTCTTTGCAATCATATGAGCGAATTGTCTGAGACCCCCAACCCAGTTTGGTTTGTTGCTCACAGAATAATAGAGGCATTTTTTTTCTTTGCTCCATTGGTGGAAATTTCCTGGAAGTTTCAGGATATCTTCCCTTTAATTTTCCTAGACACTCTGATTTTACTTATGTCTCTCACCTTTGCTTTCCCTCCATCCCCCACCACAACAGTAACTTGGTCCAGGCTCACATTGCTCTAGTGTCTAGGAGATCCGTCTGCCATCAGAACTATGATTCCCAGCATTCCTGATGCTCCCTGCACTCTGGGCTTCCGCTTCCAGTCCTGGGGCTGCCACCAAAACTACTATTCCCAGAATTCCTGGTGCTCCCCACACTGGGAGCGACCAAGAGAGCCACGACCACCCAAGCCTCTAGCTCTCCGCCTGGCAACCAAGGGAGCCACATCCCCCCAAGCTGCCAGCTCTCCTGCTTCTGCTCTCCACCCAGCACCTATGTAGGCAAATTAACCAACCATCTTTGTTGGGTTAATTAGCATATTCACCCTGATTGGCTGGTGAGCGTAACAAAGGGATGGTCAATTTACATATTTCTATTTTGTTACATAGGATAAACTTTAGCTATTATGCTGCTTTCTTTTCTTTTTTGTGATGACTTTTTTTTCTTTTTTTTATTGCTTAAAGTATTACAAAGAGTATTACATATGTCTCCTTTTTTT
>NW_005358217.1:51754-52423 GCF_000412655.1 Myotis brandtii
TAATAGTTTTTTGATGGAGTCTTTAGGGTTTTTTATGTACAATATCATGGCATCTGCGAATAAGGACAGTTTTACTTCTTCATTTCCTCTTTGGATGCCTTTTATTTCTTCTTCTTGTCTAATCACAATGGCTAATACTTCCAGTACTATATCAAACAGTAGTGGTGAGAGTGGGCAACCCTGTCTTGTTCCTGTTCTTAGGGGAAATGGTTTTAGTTTTTGCCCATTGAGCATGATGCTGGCTGTGGATTTGTCATATATGGCTTCTATTATGTTGAGGTATGATCCTTCTATTCCCACTTTGTTGAGAGTTTTTATCAAGAAAGGGTGTTGGATTTTGTCAAATGCTTTTTCTACATCAATTGATATGACTATGTGGTTTTTATCTCTCAATTTGTTTATGTGATGTATTACATTTATTGATTTGACGAAATTGTACCATCCTTGCATCCCTGGGATAAATACTATTTGGTCATGTTGGATGATCTTTATGATGTACTGCTGGATCTGATTTGCTAGGATTTTGTTGAGGATTTTGGCATCTATGTTCATGAGGGATATTGGCCTGTAATTCTCTTTCATTGTGTTGTCTTTATCTGGTTTTGGTACGAGGGTGATGCTCGCTTCATGGAATGAGCTTGGAAGTGTTCCTTCCTCTTGAATTTTTTG
>NW_005358217.1:55628-61119 GCF_000412655.1 Myotis brandtii
GTTCCACAAAAACAACTTTCCCCTGCAGTCTCTGTGAGTGACCCCAATTGGGCGATCCTATGTATTGGGTTTAATAATCAAACACAAAGATTTAAGGGGGAGAGAGAAAAAAAATAGAGCCTGAGAAGGTGCACAAACTGGCAACCCTCCACCATCCAGCTCTGTGCGCATTCTCTTCCGCATGTCCTCTCTCCCCTGGCATAAGCAGCCGGCACACTGGAAAAATCCGAGGCTGCCTTTTTCACCCAGTCCAGCTATGGGCTTATTTTTAGAGTTCCCAGCAGCTCTGAGGGACCCCTTCCACATTCATGGATCATGCTGGCCCCAATGGCCGCGGACTTTGTGGGGCGCAGAGTTCCCCCACGCACGTTCCTCTCTCCAACCTGGATTGCAAACCGCACCTTTAGGTGAAATCTGACCTTTCCGTGAGGAGGAGCAGAGCTTGTCTGAGTCCACATAGTCACGCTGCTTGAGATGATCCCTGGATGCCGTGGTTGTAGGGTCTCTGGATGTATACGCTTCCGATATCAGCCACTCAAGATGGCGCGGTCTCCACGGCTGAGCTGGCCGTGATTTCAGCAGCAGTGGAGGCTGCCTGTTTAGGGGAGCCCGATCCAGCAGTCTCCAACAGTCCCCTTTCTCTTGGAGTCCTCTGTCTTTCCCGACTGCAAACTGTCTCCCAGCTGAATCTCCTCTGCCAATTTGGGCTAGATGTTACTGGTTTCAGCTGCTCACCCCATCTGCTCCGGGACAAGGCACAGGACATGTCCGTCTATACCGCCGCCATTTTAGATCTGCTTTCTTTTCTTTATTTTTTAAAAAATGTTCAATTACAGTTGACATTCAATATTATTTTATATTAGAGGCCTGGTGCACGACATTCATGCACTGGGGCGGGGGGTCCCTCCACCCGGCCTGCACCCTCTTGCAGTCTGGGACCCCTTGGGGGATGTCCATCTGCCGGCTTAGGCCTGCTCCCACCACCGGCATTGTGCTCGCCAGCCATGAGCCCAGCTTCTGGCTGAGCAGTGCTCTCCCTGTGGGAGCACACTGACCACCAGGGGGCAGCTCCTGCATTGAGTGTCTGCCCTCTGGTGGTCAGAGCATGGCATAGCCAGCAGTTGTTCTGCTGTTTGATCGATTTGCATATTAGGGTTTTATTACATAAGATTAGTTTCAGGTGTATAGCATAATGGTTAGCATTTATATAATTTATGAAGTGATACTCCTGATAAGTCTAGTACCAACCTGGCACTGTACATAGTTATAGAATATTATTGACTATATTATTATGCTGTATTTTACATCAGTGTGACTATTCTGTAACTACAAATTTGTCTTTCTTAATCCCTTTACCTTTTTCACCGAGCCCTCCAATGACCCTTTCATCTGGCAATCCTCAGTTAGTGCTCTGTATCTATGAGTATGTTCCTGTTTTATTTTTTAAATTTATTTTTATTGTTGACACTATTAAAGATGTCCCATACGCCCTTTATCCACCTCCACCCAGCTCTCGCCCCCCCTCCTTTCCATCTGGCCATCACCATGCTATTGTCTGTGTCTATGGGCCATCCATATATGTTCTTTTTGGCTAATCCCTTCATCTTCTTTCATCCAGTTCCAATCTCTCTCTTCCCCTCTGACAGCTATCAGTCTGTTTCATGTATCCATGCCTCCATTTCTATTTTGTTCATCAGTTTATTTTGTTCATTAGATTCCATATATAAGTGAGATTATATGGTATTTTTCTTTCTCTGATTAGCCTATTTCACTTAGCATAATAATCTCCAGGTCCATCCAAGCTGTCACAATGTAGGAATTCCTTCTTTTTTATGGACACATAGTATTTTTTGTTGTTGTTTATTTTGTTCTTTAGATTTGACATGTAAATGGAATCATATAGTACTCATCTTTCTTTATTTGACTTAGCATAATACCCTTTAGGCAATATTTCTTTCTTTTTTATGGCCCAGTGATATTCATTGCATGAGTAAACATACCATATCTTCTTTCTCCATTTATCTATGAATGAACACCAAAGTTGCTTTCATATGTTGGCTATTGTAAGTCATGCTGCACTGAATGTAGGGTTTTATATATCATTATGAATGAGGATTTTTTTATTACTTCAGATAAATACACAGCCGTGAATTGCTGGGTCATATGGCAGCTCAATTTTTAATTTTTTGAAGAATCTCCATATTGTTTTCCATAATGGATGCACCAATTTACAATCCAATAAAAAAATGGACAAAGGGCCTGAATAGACACTTCTCCAAAGAGGACATACAAATGGCCAATAGACATATAAAAAAATGCTCACCGTCACTAACCATCAGAGAGATACAAATTAAAACTACAATAAGATATCACCTCACACCTGCCAAAATGTCTACCATCAATAAATCAACAAACACCAAGTGCTGGTGAGGATGTGGAGAAACGGGAACCCTAGTGTACTGCTGGTGGAAATACAAACTGGTGAAGCCACTGTGGAAAACTGTGTGGAGTTTCCTCAAAAAATTTGAAATGAAATTTTACCCAGTGATCTCACATCTGGGAACATATCCTAAGAATCCTGAAATACCAATCAGAAAGAATATGCACCCTTTTGTTCATAGCAGTGTTATTTTAAATAGACAAGATCTAGAAACAGCCCAAGTGAACATCAGTAGATGAATAGATAAGAAAGTTGTGATACATTTATACAATGGAATACTATGTTGCTATACAAAAGAAGGAACTTTTACCCTTTGTGACAGAATGGATGGACCTGGAGATTATTATGCTAAACGAAATAAACCAGACAGAGAAAAATAACTATCATATGATTTCCCTTACATATGGAATCTAATGAACAAAATAAACTGATGGACAGAATAGGACCAGAGGCATGGATACATGGAACACAGTGACAGATCTCAGAGGGGAGGGGGCTGGGGACTGGAAGAGATTAGCCAAAGAACATATGCATATATGCATACCCCATGGACACAGACAACAATGTGGTAGAAGTGGCGGGAGCGGGGACTAGGTGGATGGGGCAAAGGGGGACAGTTGTCATAGTGTCAACAATAAATTTAAAATAAATAAATAAAATACAAAGAAATATCTTGATTGAAAAAGGAAAGATAAAATTAACAAACTTTTAGCCAAACTCATAAAGAGAGAGAGCCTAAATAAATAAAATAATCAATAAATGAGGAGTTGCGACCAACACCATAGAAATGCAAAGAATTATGGACGATTACTACTAATAATTATCTGACAAAAACATTGACAATCTATAAGAAATGATAAATTCTAGAGGCATATAACCTTCCAAGACTGCACCAGGAAAAAATAGAAAATTTAAACAGCCCATTTAATAGAAATAATATTGTAATAGTAATATTTTTTTAAATATCAACAAATAAAGGTCAAGGGGCATTAATCTTTAGATGTGAATTTTACCAAACCTATAAAGAAGAATTAGTGTTCATCCTTCTTAATACTTCGAATAATTGAAGAAGAAAGGATACTTCTATTCTCATTCTACAAAGTCTGAATTACCCTGATACCAAAACCAGGCAAAGACATTATTAAAAAAGAAAGTGAGGGGTATATGGGCGCTCATTGGACTTACTATTTTGTATGAAGTAAATCTGAACATTAAAAAAGTTGGAGGCTAAAGAGCCAAAAAATAAGGGAAAGAAAATTACCTGTCAATATCCTTGATGAACACACATGCAAAATTTCTCAACAAATTAGTAGTAAACTGGATCCAACAATACATTAAAATGGTTATACCATATACTATGACCAAGTGGGATTTAGCCCACGGATGCAGGAAAGGTGCAGCATCTATAAATCAAACAATGGGATGTATCATATTAACAAAATACAGAATAAAGCCTTGCCTTCAGGGCTGTAAATTATTGATATATTTCTTTCAGGAAGAGTAGGCAGGATGTCTCCTGTAAAAGCTGAGGGAAGATCTGATTCCCATGTTCTTAAGTATTGTCAGATGAGATTTAAAATGGGGGCATAGTCTCTGAGAGAGTTCTCTGTGGAAGGGAAGTTTCCTAATAAGAAGGGTCTTCCATACATGAGTTCAAAGGGACTAAGGAAGGAGGGTGCATGGGGGGATTGCCCTGATGTGCATAAAGGCTAGAGGTATGAGAGTAGTTTAAGGTTCTTTAGTTTGGAAAGTTAATTTAGTTAGGTGAAATTTAATTAAGAATTTGCCTTTTCTACTTTGCCTGAAGATTGGGGCTGGTAAAGAATGGATGAAGGAGGAGACCTGTTGAATTATTTCAGATATGAAAGCAGATCCATTATCTAATTGTAATGAGGTGGGTCAGACAAGTGGGAAATGTCTTCTATTCAGTCTGAGATGATATTTATGAGGGTTAAAAGGTATTTGTGTGGTGTGTTGTTGTTTTTTTTAAATAGGGGGCATATGAGTGAAGTCAATTTGTCAGTCTTGTCCAGGTATTTGGCCCCTTGACTGATGAGCGGGGAAAGAAGAAGGTATAATCTAACCTGTCCTTGGGGAGATACTGAGTAACAAGTAGAACAGGTTTTGGTGATATCTTGCAGTAGGAAGGCTAGGCTAGGACATGTGATGAGGGGTTTTAGGAGTTGTAAATGTATCCTATATGAAGGGAACTGTGAATAGCCCGTAAGATATCATGGGTTTGTCCCTAGGGAAGGATATATTTTCCCTGAAATTTTAACGATGGATCTTCCTGAGTGGCCCCAAGAGTTAATAGGGACTGAAGTTTCTGTTGAGTATATTAGGGTGTTATATGGGGTATAACTAAGAGCTGGGGAGATAGAGGCTTCCCCTGAGTCACTGCTTTGGCCTCCTGGTCTGCTTTGCTATTTTCCTGTATCATGGGATCACCCCCTCTTTGGTGTCCTTTGCAGTGTATGACTTTTCAGAAGGCTAGAAAAGGGGAGAGAAGTTCCTAAATACCAAGCAGGAAGACCTGTGAGACTTTCAGTGATAGTGTCAGGGACTAGGAATGAACCGTTGAAATAAAGAAAGTCTAGATTTCAACTTAAGTGCATAAGCAACAAGAGAGAGTCTGGGAGGGGTTCCTTTAGCTTACTAGGAGAGAAGGGGTCCCTTTGGACATCAGGGGTGATCAGGCCCTGACTCGGTGGACAAACTTTTCTGGAACTTTCACAAGTATTTCTACCCATTCACAAATAACCAGCTTTAGCCAAAAAATAAACAACCAGCATTTCTTAGATTGACATTTATCAACACACTGTAAGCACACTCTTATGTTCAAAAAAATATACATTCAATAAATACAAGAGACCTTCTGTAATGAAAACTAAGAGCAGGTGAATTAAGACATGTCTAGCAATCAATGTTTCAGTATTGTGTGCTATTTTAAAATATTTAGATGTTTATCATTTAACCCGGTAATGCTCCAAAGCTTTTAAGTTACCAAACACTTTGGAAAATTATGTATAGGCATATGAGACTAGAGAAAAG
>NW_005358217.1:61153-71369 GCF_000412655.1 Myotis brandtii
TCTAGAAGTTTGGATTAAAAATTGCCACATTTTTCCTTAGACATAACATGCTAAGGTTGGGTGATAATGAGTTCAGCTTCTGATAGTAACCATACTGTTAAATAAGCATTTGCACTTTTAGTAAAGAAACTCTTATTTGGGAGGGGGGAGTGTAAAAAGGTGCAGAGGTGAAAGCAGTCTTTAGAGCATTAAAGGGGGTGAGAATGTTGGCCTTGGGATCTAAAGGCTCAGTGAGGGGGGTCCCTTTGCCATGTCATGTCATAGAGGAGCTTTGCAAGAAGACTAAAGTTGTGAACCCAGAGGCGAGAATACCCAGTGAGCCTGAGAAATGAGAAAATTTCTTGTTCAGAGGAGGGGACAGTCATGGAGGATGTAAGCAGATAAGGCATTTACAGTCCAAGGAATGGCTCAGCCTTGCTGGGTGAGAGAGTGAAACTGAGGTAGGTGACTGTGGTTTGGGACAACTGGGCTTTATGAGGAATATATGGTAGCCCTGACCTGGCACCAAGGTAGAATGAGAAAAGAGTGAATGGGGGTATTTAGTTAGATGCAGTGTAGAGTTGAGGTGGCTAATGGCTGTGAGACTAATCCATCAATCCCAATAGAAGAGACTGAGGAATAGACAAGGGTCCCAGTGAATTTGGAGAGGGCAGAATAAGTGGCCCCAGTGTCAATTAAAAAGAAGATCAGCATACCTGCCATCACAGTCATTACCTGAGGCTCTTTCCTGGTGATGTAAGTCTGTGGGGCCCTGTCAGGGCCTGGGAAGCTTCTTCAGTGGCCAGTCCCAGGAGGTCTAGGAGCCCCAAACCAGATCCAGAGGGCAGTCTTGCACTTGAAGCATGGGCCCGGAGGAGGCTTAGCCCCTGACTTACCCTCGGTTGGAGGACTGGCACTTGATTTGGGGTTGATGAGAGTGGTGGCTAGGAGCTGGAAGACTTCCTTCTGGTTCTCAGCCTTGGCATGATCTCGCCTTTGTTTTTGGATTTGGGTCTCCTCGTCTCTATTATTAAAGACCTAACTAGATATTTTTTAAGGGATTTTTGGACCTCTGTCTATTTTTCAAAGTTTATGGTGTGTGTTGGGGGCTGATTGGGATAGACTAGGTAAATGGATGTTCAGAAGAAAGGTTCCCACTGGGGAGGTGGGGTCTAAGGTGGTCAATTTCTGTGAGGCCTCTATGAGGTGGGAGAGGAGGAGAGCTGGGTTTTCATCACGGCCCTGAGTGATTTCATTAAGTTTGTCATAATTGACCACAATACCCTCAGTTCCTGCTGCCTCCCTCAGGGGTAGAATGGGGGCAGGATAGGAAGAAGCTGTTGAGGAGGGTAGTCTTTGTGTGGCCCAAGAGCACGTGTTAGGTGGGAAAAGGCTGTTTTGGAGCTTCTATTCTTGGGATTTGGGCTCTTAGGGGCCAGGGAGAAGGTGGTTGCTGGTTAGGAAGTTCTGGGTTTTGGGAATCTAATGCAGGTGAGGGAGGGGATGTGTAAGGGGGTGGAGATCGGTGGTTTGCTGGGTCAAAAGTAGGTTCAGAATCAGAAGTATTAAGGGTATGATGTTTTGTGTGAAGGAGAAATATCTGATGGGTAGAGCCAGACTGAGAGAGAGGATTGGGACTGAAGAGTGAAAAAGGCCTGGACATAGGGAATCTCTGACCATTTTCCATTGCAGTGACAGCAATTATCTGAACTGTGCAATGTGTTAAAATTAAAAGCGCCGTTTTCAGGTTGAGACTTATTATCTAGTTTATATTCTGGCCAAACAGTGTTACAAAATAAAGTGAGACAATTGGGCATGATCTCCCCCACGAGTGTGCAGAGGGAGTGTGGCGTGGCCCACGAGAGAGGAAGGGTGAGTGATAGACCACAGATCCAAAGGTGACTGTTTATGGCAGGCATCCCTGCTGCTAAACAAATCACCGTGAGAAATGAGAGGTGACCCTCTGGACTTGGCATCCCCAATCTAGAAGGACCTAAAGACAAACAGCTGAGGAGTCTTCTGGCCTAGCGCTAGGACTTTTGAGACAAGGGACTTTCAAGAATTCAGTGAGAATGAGTGGGCAGAAGACTTGGGACCAGGGGAATTGTGGAACCTCACTGACCTAGAGAAGATTGGCCCATGTGGGATAGAGAGTCAGCAGTGAAGAAGGAGAGATTCCTGATCTGGAGTCCTTCTTGGCTGGCTGGGGGCGGCGGGGCGGGCGGGGGCGGGCGTAAGGGAGGAGGCCTGATTGAGGCCAGCAATCAAATCTCCGAGTAGCAAACTCAGGGTGACAGGAGCCAGGACAATGGCTCCTCTTCCCCAGTTCAGGAGGGCCCATAAGGGAGGGAGGCCTGATAGAGGCCAGCAATCAAGTCACCCGAGTAGGATTCAGAGGCAAGCCCAGGTTGAGCTGCCGCTGCCTACTGCAATCCGAGTAGCAAACTCAGGGTGACCAAAACAGGGGCAATGGCTCCCCATCCCCATGGAACCCTCCCAGGTTTCTGGCACCAAATGTTAGGTTGCTGAAGGAGGAACACAAGAGGCCAGAATGGTGAGGGATTACAAATTTATTTGATCATCCACACACCAGGTGGCTAAGCCTGGATGGCTCCAGCACCCAGTGATGGGAGTCAGCGGTGTTTAAAGGACTTTTGGTGGGCTTTTTCTTGGTGGGGAATTCTCTGTGCAGGTCCAGAGGGGAGAGAAAATCGAATGTAGTCTCATCAAGTAAAGTGTGGTCTCAACAAAAGTGAATGTCCATAGTAAAATGGCCTAAAAGTCAGTTCCCAGAGGGAGGGGTATTGATTTAATTATTTAATCAGACCTAACAGTCTAGTTTCATTTTTTTGTATGTACCTGTCTAATTTTCCCAGCACCATTTATTGAATCAGAAATGAAAGAGGTGAAGTAATAACTGAGCACACGGTAATACAAAGGCTCATAAAAAATACTATGAATGACTATATTCCAACAAACTAGACAATCTGAACAAAATGGACATAGTCCTAGAAAAATACAATCTTCCAGTACTCAATCAGGAAGAATCAGACAACCTGAGTAGGCTGATAACTACAATGAAATTGAAGCAATAATAAAAAAATCTTCCAGCAAACAAAAGCCCTGGTCCGGGTAGCTTCACAGGGGAGTTTTATCAAACATTCAAATAAGACCTAACACCTATCCTCTTCAAACTATTTCAAAAAATTAAAGGGGAAGGAACACTTCCAAGCTCTTTATATGAGGTGAGCATTATCCTAATTCCAAATCCAGATTAATACACTACCAAGAAAGAGAATTACCGACCAATATCCCTGATGAACATAGATGCTAAAATCCTCAACAAAATATTAACAAATCAGATCCAGCATTACATTAAAAGTGGAATTTATTCAGGGATGCAAGGCTGATACAATATTTGCATATCAATTAATGTGATACACATTGCAAGACAAAAATCACATGATAATATCAATTGATGTTGGAAAAGCATTAGACAAAATCCAATACCCTTTTTCATAAAAACTCTCAGCAAAGTAGGAATAGAGGGATCATACCTCAACATAATAAAATCCATATATGACAAACCTACAGCCAACATCATACTCAATGGGCAAAAACTAAATCATTTCCCCTAAGAACAGGAACAAGACAGTGATGTTCTCCTTCACCACTCTTGTTCATCATAGTACTGCAATTCCTGGCCATAGCGGACAGCAAAGAAGAAATAAAAGGCATCCAAACTGGAAGGGATGAAGTAAAACTCTCATTATTTGCAGATGACATGATATTGTACATAGAAAACCTTAAAGACTCCATAAAAAAACAACTAGATTTAATAAATGAATTTGGCAATGTGGCAGGATACAAAATTAACACTCAGAAAACTGTTCTTTTTATACACCAATAATGAACTCTTAGAAAGAAAAACTAAAAAACAATCCTATTTATAATTGCAACAAAAATAATTAAGATACTTAGGAATGAACTTAACCAAGGAGGTAAAAGACTTATACTTGGAAAACTACAGGACATTTAAAAAAGATATAGAAGAAGTATAAACAAATGGAAGAATATACTATGTTCATGGATTGGTAGAATCAACATCATTAAAATGTCCATACAGCCCTGACCGGTTTGGCTCAGTGGATAGAGCGTCAGCCTGCGGACTCAAGGGTCCCAGGTTTGATTCCGGTCAAGGGCATGTACCTTTAGGCGGTGTGCAGGAGGCAGCTGATCGATGTTTCTCTCTCATCGATGTTTCTAACTCTCTGTCCCTTTCCCTTCTTTCCTCTCTGAAAATCAATAAAATATATTTTTTAAAAATGTCCATACAAAGTAATCTATAGATTCAATGCAATCCCTATTGAAATACCAACAGCATATTTCATAGATCTAGAAAAAATACTCCAAACATTTATATGGAACCAAAAAAGACTGAATAGCCACAACAATCTTGAGAAAGAAGAACAAAGTTGGAGGAATCACAATACCAGATATCTATCTATCTATATAAAAGCCTAAGCAACCATCACAACCAAATGGGCGACTGAACAGGCTGCATGGGGTGACCAGGCCGGCAGGGGAGGCAGTTGGGAGCAACCAGGCTGGTTGGGGGGGTGGGGGGGGCAGTGAGAGGTGATCAGGCAGGCAGGCAGGTGAGCAGTTAGGAGCCAGTGTTCCCGGATTGGGATCAAGCCTAAACTGGCAGTCGGACATCCCCTGAGGGGTCCTGGATTGGAGAGGGTGCAGGCTGAGCTGAGGGGACCCCTGCCCAGTGCATGAATTTCATGCACCGGGCCTCTAGTATATATATAAAATGCTAAAATGCAAATATACAAAATGGCGGAACAACTAAACAACCGGTCGCTATGACATGCCCTGAACACCAGGGGGTGCACGTGGAACATGGCAGGCATTGGCAGCAGGGGGCAGAGCACAGAACATGATGGAGCAGGTGAGCAGGGGAGCCAGACCAAGGTGGGGCACCGGTTGCTGTCATTCGGGTGAGCCTCTGGTGGTTACTGAAAATTCTTTGCTCCCGAGCGCCGCCACAGTCCTGCCTGGCGCTTGCACCTGCTGCTGGTGCTGGCCCCACTTGCACCCGCTGCCTGTACCTAGTGCCAGTCCCGATCGCTCAGTGCCATCAGCAGGTGCGAGAGGTGGCTGCCAGCCCCAATTGTCCCTGAGGGCTTCTCCAACTCCCCCTGCTCCTGAGGGGCGATCAGGGCAGCAACCACCGCTAGTATCCGCTGATGGCTTCAGCCCCCGCTTGTACCCGCTGCTGGTGCTGGCCCCAATCGCTCTGCACCATCAACAGGTGTGAGCCGGGCCGGGGCCATCAGTGCATGGGAGCTCAATTAAAATTTGACAAAGGAGGCAAGAGCATACAATGGAGTATAGGCAATCTCAGTGTATTTTTAGAAGCATAACAGGTAACCTAACCTTACAACTCTTAGGAAGCTGGAGAAAAGGCAGAGGGAGAAAAGCTACAGGCCTCCGTGGCTTGTTCCCAGGACTGGAGCAACCCCTGGGCTTCCGGCTTTAGTGTAAAAGTACAATTTTTTCCTTTACAAGGGGAGAGTGGCCCCTGCCTCTTCTGCAGCCTGCTTAAGGGCACCTCTGTATTTCTGACCCTCCAGGAGGAGGACTTAAATGATTTAAGGAGGACTTAAGGACCAGTTAAAATATTTATTTTCCCATATTTTTCTTTCTGAGTAGAATCCTTATGATGTAACAACATGAATGTTTGCACATAAGAAATCTTATTCCTATTTACCAGACCTTTGGCTAAACAATTCTAAGTAGTCATTGACTTAAATTGACCAGTTAACTAAAATACAACCTAATGGGCCCTCTGATGGAACCAAGACCAAGCTGCTTGATTTGAAACAGAAACAAAAACAAAATCTAAGGCAAAGAAGAAGTTAAAACAAATGAGTTACAAAACAGCAATGATCAAAGAAAATCCCCAAAAGATAATAAAACAAAGAGCAATTTAAAAAATATATATATTTTATTGATTACAGAGAGGAAGGGAGAGGGAGAGAGAGATAGAAACATCAATGATGAGAGAGAATCATGGATCGGCTGCCTCCTGCACGCCCCCCACTGGGGATTGAGCCCGCAACCCAGGCTTGTGCCCCTTGCCGGAATCAAACCTGGGACCCTTCAATCCGCAGGCCCATGCTTTATCCACTGAGCCAAACCAGCCAGGGAAAACAAAGAGCAATTTTAACCAAAGCTTCATTTCAGACAGAGGAGAGCTCTCAGACAGAAACTGATTTCCTCCTACGGAGGAACTGGGACTAAAGTCACAGAGTCTTATCCCCTGCCAAAATGGTACTGCAGATGATTTGTTGCAGAGTCCGAGATGGCTAAAAAGCCCAGATGGCAGTGATCGAGGACTCCCAGCATGCACACCAGTTTGACTTACCCAGTCAGACTTAGAGTCCATCCACTCCCCCAGAGAAGTGTTTCCTTTCACCCACTAAACGTTTCAGGTGGTGGATGCCTTGAGATAGAGAGTAGGGAGAGACTCGGAGAAAAAATACTTAGCAGTTGCTGGGAAGTTCCTGTAATCCCTGCCACGGGGTCAACCCATCACAAGCAGCTGAGACCACCAGCTAAGTGAGACATGCCCCTATTTTCAAACAAATAAACTAAGCAATAAAGACACATCAAACAATAACCAACAAAAACACTCTTTTATACAATGTTTACAGGTGTGCACAACAGACAGACATGAGTATTATGGCTTACCATGCCCTCCTATCTGTATAGCCACAGAACCAGACAGAATGTCTTGCGTTAGGAAGCCAACTGAAGCAGAGCAATGTCTTGACCTGGAGCTGGTGTGGTTCAGAGATCAGGCAAGGACCATGGAGGATCTTTTGCAATCCGGAGCTGATCAGGTTCAACCCAGATGGTGGGCAGCAGATGCTTCCCATACCCATAAAAAGAAATGCTCAATTCAACTTAAGTCAAACAACAGGGGATTGCCAGAACCAAAAGTGTAACACAACAGGCAGCCAGCGAGATCTCAGGTATTTACCCTAAGAAAGGTCTCACTTTTCAGTCCTCCCGCAGTTGTTGAAATTGAAACCAACCACAAAATCAAGTCCATCCCTGCCTGTAACCACTGAGCCAATAAGCAGAGACAAGGTTGGATCATTTATGAGTGTCTATTTCATATTGCCAGCAGGTATGACATCCTAAAAAAACTGCTCTCTGACATTTCATTTTAAAAATATATATATTTTATTGATTTTTTACAGAGAGGAAGAGAGAGGGATAGTTAGAAACATCGATAAGAGAGAAACATTGATCAGCTGCCTACTGCACACCCCCTGCTGGGGATGTGCCCGTAACCAAGGTACATGCCCTTGACTGAAATAGAACCTGGGACCTTTCAGTCTGCAGGCCAACACTCTATCTACTGAGTGAAACTGGTGAGGGATGACATTTAATTTTAAACAAATTCTTATATAGGGTTAGTGGGTGGGAAAAAAAATCTAAAGTAAGTGAATTCCAAGGGTCTGGCTTATTTCATTTTTCTTGCAAAGATTAGCCCCAGAATGTTGCAAAGATTAGCCAGGAACACTGTCTCCCTTCATATTAGTTCTGTCCTTGATCTGGGCTCTGGGCTGCCTTATCTTTAGAGCCTGTTCTCTTCTTGTAACATGTCCTTCAGTTTCCCAGAGTCCTTAAGAAAATCTCTTATTTATAGTAAGTAGCTATTAAACACCTGTGATTCTATTGCTACTACATGCTCCTCCCCTATCACTTCCATTTGTTTGTATATTCTATGTATTTTAAATGTCCTATAATTTTTCCAGTACAGGTCTTTTACCTCCTTGATTAAGTTTATTCCTAGGTATTTTTTTTTTACTAGAGGCCTGATGCATGAAATTCATGCATGGGGGAGTGTCCCTCAGCCCGGCCTGCACCCTCTCCAATCTGGGACCTCTCCCCATCCCCCTTTCTCTCTGTCTATCACCATACTATTGTCTGTGACTATGTGTCATATATGTATGACTACACTGTATATATAGTGTTTATTCCCTCCACCTTTTTTTTTTTCACCGAGCCACCATACCAGCCTCCATTCTGACAGCTATCAGTCTGTTAACTGTGTCTATGTTTCTGTTTTCTTTAAGTTATTTTGTTGATTAGATTCCACATATAAGTGACATCATATGGTATTGGTCTTTCTCTGACTGGCTTATTTCACTTTTCCCATTTTTAATTGGATTGTTTATTTTTTATGGTGTTTAGTTGTATAAGTACTTTATAATTTTGAATATTAACCCTTTATCAGATGTACCATTGGCAGACATTTTCTCCCATTCAGTGGGTTGTCTTTTCATTTTGTTGATGTTTTCCTTCGCTATGCAAAACTTTTTAGGTTGAAGTAGTCCCTTTTGTTTGTTTGTTTTTTCATTTGTTTCCCTTGCTTGAGAAGATATATCAGAAAAATATAGCTATGAGAAATGTCTGAGATATTATTTTATTATTTTTCTGGTTTTGCAACTTTTTAATAAATCTTTATTGTTGAGCCCTAGCTGGTTTGGCTCAGTGGATAAAGCATCAGCCTGCAGACTGAAGAGTCCCGGGTTCGATTCCGGTCAAGGGCACATGCCCAGGCTGTGGGCTTGATCCTCATTAGGGGGTGTGCAGGAGGCAGCCAATCAATGGTTCTCTCTCATCATTGATGTTTCTCTCTCTCTCTCCCTTTACCTTCTTCTCTGAAATCAATAAAAATATTTTTAAAAAATCTTTATTGTTGAAAGTATGGCATATGTCCCTCTTTTCCCCCACTGACCTCTTCTACCCACCCCCACTCCCTGCACCAGGCCTTCACCACTCTATTGTCCTTATCCAGGGAATCTATATATATAAAAGGCTAAGTGACCGTCCGACCATCTGACCTGTAGCTATGATGTGCAATGACCAATAGGGGCAGACAATCAACACAGGAGCTGCCAAGCTGTAGTGACTTGGCAGCAGAGGTTCTCAGGTGACGTACTGTGGAACCAGAGAGGAGGGAGTCTGATTTCGGGTTGTGTCACCTGAGAACTGCCCTCTTTCAATCCAGGACCCCTTGAGGGATGTCACAGTGCCAGTTTCGGCCCGATCCCCACAGGCCAGGCTGAGGGACCCCACCTGCCGGAGGGACCCCACTCACTCCGCAGACACCCTTTGAGCCGTGGCACCACCTCAGCTGTGGCTGGCCAGGGAGGGACCATGGGAGGTTGGCTCCAGGGCATATCTGGCCTGTCTTGCCCAGTCCCACCTTGCCTGCCACCTTCTAATTAATTTCCTTTCAATGTGTATGGATCACTGCACTGGGGCACTAGTATGCATATATGCATACAAGTTCTTTGGTTGATCTCTTCCTACTAATACACCACCCCCGCCTTCCCTCTGAAATTCAACAGTTTTTTTCCATGCTTCTTGTCTCTGGATCTATTTTATCAGTTTATTTTTGTTGATTAGATCCCACATATGAGTGAGATCATGTGACACTTGCCTTTCTCTGACTGGCTTATTACACTTAGCATAATACTCTCCAGGTCCATCCATGCTGTTGCAAATGGTAAGAGATCCTTCTTTTGGTCATGGTGTATGATCTTTCTAATGTAATTCTGGATCCAATTTGCTAGAATTTTGTTGAAGATTTTAGCATCTATATTCATCAGAGATATTTGCCTGTAATTCTCTTTCTTTGTAATGTCTTTATCTGGTTTTGGGATTAGGGTACTGCTGTCTTCATAGAAAGAGCTTGGAAGTGTCCCTTCCTCTTGAAATTTTTGGAATAGTCTGAGGAAGATAGGTTTTAGTTCTCCTTTGAATGTTTGGTAAAACTCTCCTGTGAAGCCATCTGGTCCAGGGCTTTTGTTTGCTGCTAGTTTTTTTTTTTTATTACTGCTTCAATTTCCTCCATAGTTATCAGCCTATTCAGATTTTCTTATTCTTCCTGATTGAGTATGAAAGGTCATATTTTTCTAGGAATATATCCATTTCTTCTAGGTTGACTAGTTTGTTAGAATAGAGTTGCTCATAGTATTTTTTTTTTTACAATTCTTTGTATTTCTGTGGGGTCTGTTGTAATTTTGCCTCTTTCATTTATGATTTTGTTTATTTGGGTCCTCTCTATTTGCTTCTTGGTGAGCCTGGCTAGAGGTTCATCAATCTTGTTTATCCTTTCAAAGAACCAGCTCTTTGTTTCATTGAT
>NW_005358217.1:72131-76442 GCF_000412655.1 Myotis brandtii
TTAATTGATTTTTTACAGAGAAGAAGGGAGAAGGATAGAGAGTTAGAAACATCGATGAGAGAGAAACATCGATCAGCTGCCTCCTGCACACTCCCTACTGGGGATGTGCCCGCAACTAAGGCGCATGCCCTTGACCGGAATAGAACCTGGGACCTTTCAGTCCGCAGGCCGACGCTCTGTCCACTGAGCCAAACCGGTCAGGGCAGTTTTTTTTGTTTTTTAAATGTATTTGGGTGCTCCTGCATTGGGTGCATACTAGTATATGTTTACCAGAGTTATATCCTCTTGTTGTATTGATCCCTTTATAATTATGAAGTGGCCTTCCTTTCTCTTGTTTTGGACTTCACTTTGAGGTATAATTTGTGAGATATAAGTATTGCTACCCCTGCTTTTTTTCATTTCCATTTGCCTGAAAGGTATTTTTCCATCCCCTCACTTTCAGTCTGTGTGAGTCCCTTGTTCTGAGGTGGGTCTCTTGTAGACAGCATATATATGGGTCATGTTTTCTTATCCATTCAGTTACTTGATGTCTTTTGATTGGAGTATTTAATCCATTTACATTTAATGTTATTATTGATAGGTACTTATTTGTATCCATTTGTATTCTTTATGTCTGTGTTCCTTCCTCCCTTTCTATTATTCTTTTTACAGCATTTGCTTTAGAATTTCTTGCATTGCTAGTTTAGTAGTAATAAACTCCATTAGCCTTTTTTTTGTCTGCAAAGCTCCTGATTTCCTCTTCAATTTGAATTATATTCTTGCTGGATAGAATATTCTTGTATTCACTCCCTTGCTTTGCATCCCTTTGTATACTTCATTACATTCTCTTCTGGCCTGATGTGTTTCTGTTGAGAAATCATTTGATAATCTGATGGGAGATCCTTTGTAGGTAACTCTCTGTGTCTGTCTTGTAGCTTTTAAGATTCTCTCTTTGTTATTAATGTTTGCCATTGTAATTATGACGCATCTTGGTGTGGGTCTTTTGGGGATCATCTTGTTTGTGACTCTCTGTGCTTGTGTGACTTTTTTCTTCCCCTAATCGGGGAAGTTTTTGTCATTATTTCTTCATATAGGTTCTCTAATCCTTGCTCCTCTTCTTGTCCTTCTGGCACCCCTAATATATGTATGTTATTTTTTCCATGTTGTCCCAAAGCTCCCCTAGTCTCTCCTCCTGCTTTCTATTTTTCCCCCCAATTTCTGTTCAGATTGGTCTTGTTTCTCTGCCCTATACTTTAACTGACTAATTTGGTCCTCTGCTTCTTCTAGTCTACTGTTGAAACCCTCCATAGAGTATTTTATTGTAGCTATGTCATTCTTGACTTACCCTTGATTCTTACATAAGTTATTGATTTTCTTGTCCATCCGGTTTATGAACTATATGACCATTACACTGAATTTTCCTGACATATTGCATGCCCCCATTTCATTTAGTTCTCTTTCTGGTGATTCTTCCTTTTCTTTCCTTTGGGGGCTGTTTCTTTGTCTCCCCATTTTTGCGATCACCAAAGGGTCTAGGCACTGAGTTGCATGGGATTTGTGCCGCTGTGGTGAGTCAGCGGGAGTGTTGTGTGCACCAAGAGTCTCAGGAGAGAGTCTCAGGAGAGTTCAAGAGTGAGGACATGTGGCCACAAGGGGTTGGTGGGGGCCCCATGTGTGCCGAGAGTCACAGTAGAGTTCAGGAGCCAGGATGCCTGGAGCTTGTGCTGCTGCAGCAGATCGGCAGGAAGGGAACACACTCTGGGACTCACTGGAGCCTGAGGCCAGGAAGGCTGGATTCCTGGAGTCCATGGGTCTGGGCTACAGTAGCAGGTCTTTGGCCTGAGTGGCTTTAGAGTCCCAGGTTGTGTCTGAGGTCAGTCTGTGTGGTGGTAAGGCTGGGATCCTTGTCACAGAAGCTCTGCCCTTCAAGATGGCATGGTTTCTGTGCCAGTGCCTGCTGCCCAGGATTGCTTTCAGTGGTAGTGGGGCTTCCCATCTAAGAGAGCCTGGTCCACCAACCCCTGAAAGTCCTTCAGGATCTAACTGTTCCTCACTCAGACAACCACACACCACACAGGTCTACACACTCCCCTTTCACTCCCTCACTCACTCACACTCTCTCCCTCACTACCCGCCACCATCTTAGGATCTGGGGAATTTAATTCTTATATGGCAAGTTTGTGAATGATTCTATATTTGTATATATTTCCTCATGAAATTGAATAATTTCTCATTTTCAGTCCCTTTTTGAAAAAATGTTTATTCAATGAATGAATGAATGAATATAGTTTCACTTCCCAGCCTGATGTATTAGTCAAGATGGCCCCTGTTGTTCTGTGAAAGCAAACAAATCCAAAATTTGATTGGTTCAAAATCAAAAAGGTTTATCTCTTGCCCATGGCATATATCCAACTGCACATCAGCAGGAGGACTTTTTTATTATAGCCACTTAGGGTTGCAGGCTGGCAGATTAGCCATCATCTCAAACATTGCTGATCATTATGCCAGAAAAAAAAAGATCTATGGAGAGTTTCACCACAGCAGGTAAGTGCTCTAGCTTAGAAAGTACCAACATCATTTCCTTTCTCAAATCCTTGACCAGTCTCCTGGCCCAACTTAAGCACAAGGTTATCCAGGAAGGAAAATCTACTATGTGTCTGAAAGGGGCAAGAATCAGAAATACCTGGTGAATAGCATTAATAACTACTAAACCTTGTAAACTGGGACTAATGTATTGCTTCTCTCTTTAGACTCTGAGCACCCTGAAGATATTGACAAGCAACATTTCTGGTATATACTACTGCATAGCTATGAACAAGGTTGGCATTGATGAGAGAAGCATACATTTCTATGTCTCAGGTAAATTCTGAACTGGGAAGGATAAAGCAGACAGGGCTCGTCTTCTATGATGTGATTAGAGATACATGGAAAATATACCTTTCTCAGCCAGCTCAACTCCAGGACTGCAAAGTTAACTGAAAATCTGTAATATATAGCTCATTTTTTGAGGTTAAGGCAGAATTTGGCTGAAATGCAAATATCCTGGAAGGGGCAACACATTAAATTAGTATAAAAGATTAACACCTTAGCAAGAATCTGATTGTTATAACTTTCTTTTGTTTTTAGATTAATTTATAATATTTCCAGCTCCCTCACATCATGATTTAATTTGCTTCTTTCAATGTCTAGTTAAAATTAAGTTTTAGTCAATAATCTAGATGATAGATGATAGAATAAAATCTCAGGAATTGATATCTAAACTTGTGCAGGACTAAATTAATTTATTATAATTTTATTTACTTTTACAATAAATTTATTGGGTGACATTAGATTAATAAGATTATATACTTTTTGAGGGTAAAATTCTATAATATATCATCTGTATAAGGCATTGCATGACCACCACCTAAAATCAAATCATATTCTGTCACCATATACTTCACCTACTTTATCCTTTACTACCCCTCAGCTCCCTTCCTTCTGGTAACCAGAATACTGTTGACTGTGTCTATGAGTCTTTATTTATTTCCTTTGTTCATTTATTGCTTTCAGTTTTATATATCATACTAGAGGCCCGGTGCACGAAACTCATGCATGGGGGATGGGGGTGTCCCTCACCCCAGCCTGCACCCTCTTCAATCTGGGACCCCTTGAGGGATGTCTGACTGTCCATTTAGTCCCGATCCCGGTGGACATCCCTCTCACAATCCAGGACTGCTGGCTCCCAACCGCTCGCCTGTCTACCTGCCTGATTGCCCCTAACCACTTCTGCCTGCCAGCCTGATCCCCCCCTAACCACTCCCCTGCCAGCCTGATCAATGCCTAACTGCTCCCCTGCCAGCCTGATTGCCCCTAACTGCCCTCCCCTGCAGGCCTGGTAGCCCCCAACTGCCCTCCCTGCCAGCCTAAACACCCTTAACTGCCCTTCCCTGCTGGCCTGGTTGCCCCTAACTGCCCTACCCTGCAGGCCTGGTCACCCCCAACTTCCCTACCCTGCTGACCCAGTCACCCCTAACTGCCCTCCCTTGCCAGCCTGGTCTCCCCTAACTGCCCTTCCCTGCCAGCCTGGTCGCCCCAAACTGCCCTCCCCTGTAGGCCTGGTGCCCCCACTAACCTCCCCTGCAAGCCTGGTCAACCCTAACTGCCCTCCCCTGCCAACCTGGTCACCCCTAACTGCCCTCCCCTGCAGGCCTGGTCCCTCTCAACTGCCCTCCCCTGCTGGCCTGATCACCCACAACTGCTCTCCCCTGCTGGCCATCTTGTGGTGGCCATCATGTGTCCACATGGGGGCGGCCATCTTTTGTGTTGGAGTGATGGTCAATTTGCATATTA
>NW_005358217.1:77426-79024 GCF_000412655.1 Myotis brandtii
TTGGATTTCTTATTACCAAGTTACTAAGAATATTACCAGTGGCATACAGGGAGCTTAGCCAATGAGAGGTCAGAAAAGGTGTTTCCTCTGTAGTTCACACTGATTGCAGGCTCGGCCCCTGCCCAGTCTTAAAGCCTCTGGCCGAGGCTTTAGGCCTGGGCAAGTGACCCCCAGACCCTCAGATCAACAGCTCCGCCCCTGCCCAAGCCTAAGCCCAGGAATCCCCTGGCTCAGGCCTTTCCTAGGCTGCTCAGGGCCCACACAGTGCCTACCTCGGAGTGACCTGGGTGCCGATGATGTTCCCGGGACCCAGGCTGCTGGGCGTCTACATATGCAAATTAACCACTATCTTTGGTTAATTTGCATAGTCACTCTGATTGGCTGGTGGGTGTAGCGGAGTGACACCAATTTGCATGTTTGTCTATTATTAGGAAAGATATGACTGAAATCATATGGTTCCTAACTTTTTCTTTCTGACTTATTTCGATTAGCATGATATTCTCAAGATTCATCCATTTTTAATCATATTATTCTTTTATTCCTTAAAGAATGATACTTTAATCATTCTTTAAAACTGAAAGCATTATAAGTATTATAAATATTTTAAAAGTTTGACACATAGTTAAATAATTTCTTAAGCCAATGATTTCTCTTTATTCTTTTTTTTTTTTTTACTACATTCTCATTGATTGTATAACCTTAAGCAAGTTGCTTCAGCCTTTGACCTGTGTTTTCTCATATATACAATGGAAATAAGGATACCTACTTCAGGGTGGTAGTGTATGAGGATTAAGTGAGACAGTATTTATGAAGTAGCTGACACATATTGTCTTCAATAAGTGGTAAATATTAAGTATACATTCTCCAGCCATGAGCAACACTGAGAAAATGTATGTAGCCTGTATAGTGAAGTACTTTGGAGAGTCATAATAGGCAATTTGTATATATTTATATCTCTGTGCCATCCTCCTATCTTATTTTGCTCCTGAGGACATTAGAGGGAAATGACAGAGTGAGGCAAAGAAGAAACAATGTGACCAGATACCTGGTCAGTCAGAATGCTTCATCAAACCTAGGTGGAAGTAAGGTTGTTGAATAGGAAAGTGATTTCTGAAATGAACTCTAGACAGTTTCATACTTCCTGTTCAATAGTAAGTGCCATATAGTGGTTATCACAGTGTAGTTTAAGAAAAACAAGTGAAAAACAAGTGAAACTTCTGGAGTGAGGAGTGGTGAGAAGAACTAAACTCTCTATTTTTTAAAGGCAATCCCACTCCTAAATTGTCTTTCCTGGCAGATAAGGCTGAGACTACAGAGAAAATTGTAGAATGTGCCATGGATAGTTAACCTTGATAAGTCAGATGTGAAGAATTATCACAAATAAGTAGTTTTTTTCAACTGAGAGCTTGTAAAACTTCTGGAGGGAAGTTGGAGAACTTACCACGATGGATAATTTATTGGCATAAACAGCTGCTGCTGTGGAGAGCTGCTGAGTTTTCAGTCACTCATGGTTTTCCTATAATAAGAGCTTTGAAGGCATTCTGTAAATGTCAGATCAATGAGTCTGCCTTTCATATTCTGGAGACTGATTGAGTCTA
>NW_005358217.1:79041-83908 GCF_000412655.1 Myotis brandtii
AACAATATTGAGCACTAACCATGATAAAACAGTAGCAGCCACAACTAGCATTCATTGAGCACAGTGCCAGACACTGTGCTATATGCTTTAAATGGTTTAATACAACTAATCCTCACCACAGCTAATAAAGCAGGCACTTATCATCATTTCAGAGCTGATGTAACTGAAGTACAAATAAAATACAACTGGAATGTGGTGGGGCTGGGTGGCATGGCTGCAGAGTCTATGCTCTTAAGTACTTGCTTAATCTTTGAGCTCACTAAAACACAGAGCCAACCCATACCATATAGAGACATTTGATATGATTTGTATAAAACAAACAAAGACCACCGGGGGGAAAAAACTCTTCCAAGACTGGTACTATGAAGAAAAACACCTTGATTGGTCAGGACAAAAGACCTATTGGCCTAGCTTCTGCACAAATAAATTACTTTTCTCTTCAGATATTTACTCCCTGATAGCCACTGCTGCCATAACTCTGGCCTTAGAGAGTTTCTGTGCTCCTGCCAATGCTCACATTCAAAGATGGAAAAGCGGTAGTTTCCTTGAATCACTGTAGCTCAGTTGACTCAAAGCTGAAATATTCAAAATTATTTTATTGAAAGTTTTACAAAAGTCAAGAAATATCACCTGCTAGGAGGGCATCAGAGAGCTGTGAAATCTGGCTTATATTCAGCTTGTGAATTACCACAGAGGTCCCTTTTTAGCTTACTCAGAGACAGTTTCTGTGTAGCTGATAATACTTTATACTTCTATCCCAGGAGGGCTGGTTTAGGTACTTAGACTCCTTGAATCCTAGGACAAAGGCCCTCTCTTCAGCTTTCTAGTTTGTTCCAGTGGTGCTCTCTGTGTTTTTGTTTTTATTGAATACTTGGATCCTAAAATATTACTCCTGAAAATAGTATCTTAACCATCCTATACCTACATAGACCTCATCAAGATGAACTTCTTAGAATTGCTTGGTATAGTAAGCCACAGTATAATGTTCACACAGAAACACACACACCCAGAGAGTCATTTCTTCATAGTTCCTATTATAGGAACTCAGGCCTTCCTAACTTATGGGAATTATTAGGGAGGATACATGTAGGTAAGAATGAAACATTGAACATAATTCATTTAGACTTTCAGAAAGCCCTCTGTGTAGAAACTTTTAGAGTGTTCCACCCTAGAGAGAATGTAAAAGGAATGAAGTTACAATGGCATAGTAAGAATGATTTATGTAAATGAGACAAAAGAGGATCTTCTCTAGTTGAGAATCTATAAATAACAGCATGTGCTCTGGGATTTGTTCTGAGACCAGTCTTGATCTGAAAACAGGGTTCACAGTTATAGTTTCCAAGCTTTCAGATAATACTAAGTATTTTCAGATAGTGCAAATCTAAGCCAACAAGGATACACTTCAGGACAATTTCAGGAGGCAGTGACCCTTGGAAGTAGGGACAGTACTTAGGCCAGAGAATAGGTGAGGCGAGTAAAAGGCAGTTTAAGTCAAAATCATCCTGGCTTCTCTCTGCATCTCTCCTTCAAGTCCTGTGCCTCTAGTTTTAGTAGAAACAACATGCTGGAAGACAGAAGACTGGATTATGTCTCTTATTAGGCTTGTTTTTGTTGAATACTTGGATCCTAAAATATTACTCCTGAAAATAGTATCTTAACCATTCTACACCTACATAAAACTCATCAAGATGAACTTGTGGGAACATTATACTGTGGTTTGCTACACCAAGCAATTGGAGTGTATGAGTGGGCAGATATGCCCCTATCACACATACATAAGAATGAGTCATTGAGAATGGGAACAGGAAAGTCAGTCTTTTCCCTTTTTTTTCTGATCAGCAACTTCTCTCCTTTCCTGAGTTGTGTAATAGCTTCATGGGAAACAGCTGGAGTGAGCTGAAGACGTTTCAAAGATGTATGTCCCAACAGAACAATAAGGGAGTAGTCCTCAAGGGAGATGGGATTGTTCAAGCAACTCACTCTACTCCTCAAACCCCATTACAAATTATGCATCAAATATACTGAATTTAACTATAATTTTATTGCTCTAATTTCAGCTTCCTCTCCCACTTCCATTCTGTTCTCCATGGAAACAGCCTGGCAATTCACTTATCAAATACCCTTTTCTAGACTTAGACATTGTTACATGCCCCAATATGCTTGATTTTCCCTAAGCTACTCAGAAAAAAGACTGAAAGACTTTGTTTATGCATCAGCCATCTTCATTACCAACAAATGCCCCATCCGATGTATTCTGGGGAGGGAAGAGAGGAATATGGTGATGTTAGGTCATAAGAAACCACTAGTCCAAGCCCAAAGGCAAATTATGGATTAGAAATTAGAGAACTGGTGATATAGTCTTTGTTCCATTGCCAACCCTTGTGTGATCATGGTAAATTTCTTCCCTTCCCTGGGACTCAGTTTTTCTATCTATAGTATGACAGAAAAAAAGAGATAAACATATGCAACTGCATTTCCATAACTTAATGATTTTGTGAAAAGTCTTAAGTCATAATTTGAGGAGCATAGTGAGAAAGAAGGAGATAAGAAGGGTGGGAAGTGGGGGAGATGAGGAAGGAATGAATCTCTGTTCTTGGTGTTCCAAACTCTGGATGAAAATCTGCCCTCTGTTACTTTGACATTTCATAAATGTTCTATTTATGTAAATATTTTTGTCCATTCATTAGCACATTTCTGACAAGTTTACAGAACACTTGAAAAAGGGTCTGTCATTTCAGATTATTTTGCCTCTTTCTTTTGCCTAGCCCAACCCAGAGTTAGTTTGACTCTCCTGATAGCTTCAGAAGCAGAAACCAGATGATACAGAAGTTTTAAACTAAATCAGTCAAATATAAAATACCAGGAAATTAAGACTTTTATTATTATTACTAGAGGCCCAGTGCATGAAATTTGTGCGGGGGGGGGGGGCGGGGGAAAGGTCCCTCAGCCTGGCCTGCTCCCTCTCCAATCTGGGACCCCTCAGGGGATGTCCGACTGCCTCTCGCAATCTGGGACTGCTGGCTCCTAACCACTCGCCTGCCTGCCTGCCTGATCGCCCCTAACTCCTCTGCCTGCCTGCCTGATTGCCCCTAACCACCTCTGCCTCGCCCTGTACCCAGGACCCAGGATTCCCTCCCTCCTGCTGGTCACAGACACACAAGACCTGGGCTTCCCTCCCTCTGGCTGGCTGCAGGCACCCAGGACCTGGGCTGGCTTCGCCCGGGCTGGCTGCAGCTGCAGGGAACTGTGGGTGGGCGGCTTCACCTGGGCCACAGACACAAGCACCCAGGACCGCGGGGCGGGTGGCTTGTCCCTCTCCTGGGCCACAGCCTGGCTGGTCCCCATTCCTCTCTCGTGAGCTTATTTGTGACTGGCTGGTCCCCATTCCTCTCTCCCCAGTGTTTGAGTGTTGAGCTGTTACAGTGTGACGGAGTGAGGGCGTGATGACCATTTGCATATTAGCTCTTTATTATATAGGATTATTATTATTATTATTCTTTGCAAATATAGAATAAGTCAGAAAGATCTGTTAACTTTCTGTCATTTTTTAAAATCACCTCAGTTGCCCAATCTAGGTGGCTGTGTTAGCTGAAAAGAGGAACCTCAGATGAAAATACAGGTGTTCTCAGGGCTCTTCCACAAGACAGTGACTTTTGGTTTTAGAAGAAATTTACCATGTGTACAAGGAAGTTGCCAGGAAAGGGCATTCCTACCCTGATCCCAAACAGCCCAGAGCAAGGGGAACCAGTGAAGATGTGGCTTTGCAAGCATAATTGCAGATAGTTCCTACTAGCTCTTTCCTCTGTCCCGATTGGTGGGTAGAGACTGGGCCATCACAGCTTTGTTTGAAACTGAACTTCTTTCTTCTCTAAAATGAATGATTATTCAAAGCTCACAAGCTTAAGCCCCAACATAACAGAAGGAATTTACTGTTGTCAAGTTGCTTCTTAGCATGAAAAACTACTGAGCAGAATAGGACCTTCCTGGGCAGACAGTATGAAAAAATAAATAGGTCATATCCAAAGCTTCTCTGCTACATCATATGTCCAAAAGCAGTGGAATGAAGTGGAATCAAACCCCTTCTAGTTGTTGCTCAGAATACTAATAAGAAAACCTACAAGGATTCTCTGTCTGAATCTAACAGTGGAGGTAGCATATGAGCTACTCATCTTTTCCAGATAAAATTAAACTGAGTCTTAAAAACATAGGCACCCAAAAGATGAAGAATATAGTATCTCAAAATGGAGTCTCCAAACTCTCTTTTACCCTAAAGCTAATAGAATGACATGGACTTCTCCCATTTATAAGCCAAGTCCAATGAGGATTCTGATTTACAGGCAAAATAGTGTTTTTTGAATGGCTTTACTTCTGCCCCAACTAAGGAATAGATAGATAGATAGATAGGTAGATAGATAGATAGATAGATAGATAGATAGATAGATGATAGATAAATATTGAACATTTCATCACCTTTAAAAAAATAATTGCAAACAAAAGCACATATCTAATGTTGTATTTTTATTCACTGAACTTGTTTTTAATTTTTTTAAATTATTTTTTTGTTGTTGAGAGTGTTACAGATGTACCCTGTTTTCCGCCTTTTGATGCCCTCCACCCGGCTGTCACCCATCCCAAGCCTTCGCCTATCTATTATCTGTGTCCATGGGCTATACATAAAAGTTCTTTGATTAATCTCTTCCTGCCTCCTTCCCTACCATCATCCCTCAGATCTGTCGGTCTGTTCCATGTTTCCATGTCTATGGTCTTACTTTGTTCATCAGTTTATTTTGTTCATTAGATTCCACATATAAGTGAGATTATGTGATATTTGTCTTTCTCTGACTGGCTTATTTCACTTAGCATAATA
>NW_005358217.1:85300-96815 GCF_000412655.1 Myotis brandtii
TGTGCACCGGGCCTCTAGTAATAATAATAATAATAAATCAGGGTTTGTAATTTTCATAGTGAAAAATTGTAGGTTGAGATCTGTGCTTTTAAGGAAGAAATAGCTCATTTAAAGTGACTTAGCTGATCATTTGGGTTCAGCTGACCTTTGGCCCCTGCCATGGCTTATATCTGAGATGCAGCAAAGCTAAAACAAACACAAGGAATCTGGAATTAAGATTTTCATACCTAAAGCCTCTTGGCTGTCTCTGGAAACTCTCCAAAGGCTTTGATGTATATGACTTCATTTCTTTTCCATTTGTCACAAAAATTAATAGCATTGTGTGTCACAAAAATTAATAGCATTGTGGTTTCCAGCTAGATGTTTTTCCTTTAAATTTTTATTCATTTCTGATTACAAGGTGCAGAGAAATCAGAAGGGCAATGCTGGTGACTCCACGACAGTCTGTGCATCTGTAAATACCTTGTACAACACCAAGTTCATCCTGTTCCCAAGTGTCACCTCACATCCTAACAGCTGCACAGTATAGTACCTGATCATGTGGAAAGTTTAACCTTGTGTTTTTCAGTTTACTTGTAAATATTAAAACTGAACTAACTATTCTAACTGTTGATTTCCTAGAGCTCTCAAGAGTAGGTCACAGGCAAATTATGCTGTACAGCTGTTGGAGCCATTTACATTTTTTAAAACGCCTTTCTTAAACAACAGTAACTGAGGCCCCTTCTGTGTTCTTAGACTTTTAAGGTCAAAGGTGCCCCAGGGGTCCCTCAAATCCTAGGGCCATAATGGAGGAAGGGCAGATCATTCTAAGCATGAAGAATTAACAATTTTATTGGGCTCAGACCAGGAGTCCAGGAGTCTTGAGGACCTCTGTGTATCTGTTAATTTTCTTCTCCACATTCTTTTTGGCCTGTTTCTTAGCCTCAGAATCTGCTTTTTCTTCTGTTAATGGATCTTGGTCTTCTCCTACCTCTTCTCCTCCAGAGTGGCTGTGACTGCCTGGTACTTCTAGCCAACTTCATGAGCCACGTGCCCTAGGTGGGCAAACTTCCATGTAGGCTTCAGAGGCATAACCTTGAGAGCCGCAGGAACTACCATTCACTATTTCTTGTCATAGGATGACAGGATTCCATCAAACACTTTGAGGCAGTCCAAGGTGACCTGGCCTCACTTGATTTTTTGAGGCAGCATGCTTTGCAAGGCCTACCAAAAGATTCTGCTAGGGGCTCAGAAATGGTAAGGGCAGCAGAATGGCTTGGTGTTCATCCCCTTGTAGAAAAAGAACTGGTACTTCAACTTGTTTCTGTAAAAATCACTGGAAATATTGATGCCCTCACAGTAACGGCTTGGCCACAATAGCCTCCAGGTGGCCCAAGAGATGGCCTTGGCAGTCACCTGGGAAATATACAAAAGTTTTTGGGATTCAAAAGATGCTCTGTGGAGAGTTTTCTAGACAGCTTTTGACTTTTCTAGAAGCAAAATATATGGGAGGGTATTCCTAGAAAATTAAGGGCCAGTGTCATAGAGTGTAGAAAAACTTTTGTTAATTGTCCCTTCTCAGTGTCCTAGAATCACCCATTGTCAGGATCCTAAAGATCCTGCTAGATCATCTAGTAAAACCTTCCTCTCCCTTCTTCTAGTGCTTTAATTGTAACCTCAACATTTCCACCAAGAAATTATTCAACTTCAGCTTGGGTGTCCCTGGTGATATAAAACTATTTCCCTACTTCCCAAAGCAACCTGTTTAATCTTGGGGCATCTCTATGAGAAAGCTTGCCCTTATACTAAATTTGCTTCTACCCAGACTCCTAAATTCATTGAAGTTGAAACAAAGACTGTCAGCTTACTTACTCTTCACAGTGACAGACCTTCAAAGATCTGATGAAAAATATATCCAGGTTTTTAAACTTGAATTTTTTCATCTGATCCCCATAAGTCATGGTTTCTAGGGTAGACAACATATGAGAAAGCAAGTATTTTACTTGCATGAGTCATTGGAGACATCTATATTAGGCTGGGATGGGGAAAGAAGGCAGTAGCACATATTGTGAAATGTCAGGCTTGAAATCCATAAATCCATATAGCCATATAGGGCAAATGGAAGAAAAAGGAAAGAGGATACTAGGGGCTCAAATGTAACCAGCAAAACCACCATAACTTCCTATTAGGTTCACTGGTCAGGTAAATTTCAGTAATGTAGATAACAGAGTAACCTACCTACTTGTGTATCCTCTAAAAGTCTCTACATAACAAAATACCACAGATTGGGTGGTTTAAACAATATGAATTTATTTCTTATAGTTCTTGAGTCAGGGGAAGGCCAAGATTAATGTGCTGGCCAATTTGGTTCCCTGGTGAGGGCTCTCTTTCTGGCTTGCAGATGTCTGCCTTCTCATTGTTTCTGCACATAGTGGAAAGATAGAAAGTTCTGGTCTTTCTGCCTCTTAGAAGGCCACTAATCCCATCATAAGGGTTTCACTCTCATGACTTCATATAAACTTCAGATTATCTCTTAAATGCCTCAACTCCAAATAGCATTGCATTGGATTTTAGGACCTCAACATATGAACTGGTGGAAGGGGGGCACAAAAATTTAGTCCATAACAATAAAGTATTTCATCCATCCCAGTATTCAGTACTTTTTAAAATAAGACATTAATGGCTTCAGAGGCTATAGCTGAAAAACACCTTCATGGCATGGAATTCAGGGCTTTGTCTTTATCTCTCAAGATTTCAGACATACATGCGAACTTTTGTCAGGAAACATGATTCAGCCTGGCATGATGCAAGGATGTTTACCTTTCTGAGACCCTTTGACCATTCAGTGCCTGAATATATAATAGTTTTAAGGCCAGTAACCATAGCTATATTAAACTCATCCCCCAAAAGTTAGTCTAAGGGATCCCCATCAATATATGTTGTCAACTGCATTACAAAAAAGTTGATCATTAATCATAACATTTTAAAACATTTGTTAATGATTGTTGAGTGTTTATAAAATGCTTTGTAATAACCAAGAAAGGATTTCTTACTTGAAGCAGTTTTATAATCTAAATAGTCAAGACAAGCTATTGACAGAGACAAGAATGATATCCATGAAAAAGACTCAGGGACATTTATAAAAATAAAAATACATCATGTGATGGTTTGCTTCAATTTTATGAAATACAGTAAATGAATATTAATTTTTCTCATACTCTCCATGACTTATCCTCAAGCATCTTACAAATGAACTGATAGTAAAAAGAAACATGTAACTAATATGTCAAGGTATTATGTATATAATTTCAGATTGTACTAGCCCAAGAAAGGGAGAAGTCAATTTGGGCAGCACACTATAGCCAAAGGGGCTTCAAAAACAACAGAACACTGATTGATGAATAGTTATTATTCACAAAAACAAAGATGTTGGGAATGGCATTTTAAGGGAAGAGGGTGGTATGAGCAAAAGTTATACATATTGGAATTAACAAACCAATATTCATTCATTATAGTAATATTTATTAGGCAACTGTGACATGATAAACACTATGCTAGATGTTAGGACTATGGCACTGACCAAACCTTGTGTGGTTCTTTTCCTCATAGACTTTACATTGCAGTGATGGAAAGAAACAGTAAACAAATAAACAAATAAATGAATAGACATTTTATACTTGTCGTAAGTGCATAAGAGAGAGAATATTACGATAGAGTGGAGAAGCCTATTTTATTTATTTATTTTTTAAAATATATTTTATTGATTTTTTACAGAGAGGAAGGGAGAGAGATAGAGAGCTAGAAACATCAATGAGAGAGAAACATCAATCAGCTGCCTCCAGCACACCCCCTACTGGGGATGTGCCTGCAACCAAGGTACATGCCCTTGAATGGAATCGAACCTGGGACCTTTCAGTCCGCAGGCCAACACTCCATCCACTGAGCCAAACCGGTCACAGCTGGAGAAGCCTATTTTGGAGTGGGTGGACAGAGAAGAACTGTCTGAGGATATACATTTTTACTTGGCATTGGAAGATTAGCATAAGCCAATGTGAAATATTTGTGGAGCATGTGGAACAATTGGGCAGGTCAAAACAGAGGATTTCTGGAGAAGATAGATGATGTGGTTGATGAGGAAGAGTTGATGAGGAGCCTTAGAGAAGCCTACTTTGAATAAGTGAGAGAGGAATATAAACTTTATTTGGAGGCAGTGGGGAGTCATTTAAAGCTTTGGATAGTGGTTTTGATCAAAATTATGGTCCAGGAGGATGAATGAAGTAGCCTGTGAAGATTGTTTGGTGTATGGTGAGACTGGAGGAGAGCAACCCAGTTAGGAAAGCATTTAATTGTTCAGGAATGAGGTAATGACTACCCACAATGGGATAGCTACATAGTGGAGACAGAAAGGAAGGGTGAGGAAAAGTTATGCCAAAGGAACAATTGATAGGATTTGGCAAGTGATGGGAGGTGAGATGTGGAATGTGAGGGGGAGAGAAGGATCAAAGATAAAAGTGAGGTTTTTATTCTTGGTTATAGGAAAAAGGTTTCTTCAACCACAGAAAATTTTAAAGGAAGGATTGGTCTAGGGGGGAGGGCCAATTATTCCATGCTCTGCAATCATTTACTGGTACACATGACTAAATCAATGGGCCTTCTGCATCAACAATTTGATGCTAGTGTTCAGGGATATGAAGGTTCACTACTGAGTGGATTAGATAACAGGGGCCCAGAATTTGAAAATTGTCAGCTCAACTGTTTAGACAGCCATATTTTTCAATCAAGAACATCACTGCTCTGACTCATTAAAACGTAGACTTTATCGAATTTATTGAAGTTACATGGGTTAAAAAATTTTTCAAGTGTAAAATTCTATAATACAACATATATATTGTATTGTGTATTCAACACCCATAGCATAGTCTCCTTCCATCACCATTTACCCTCCTCTACCTGCCCCACCCCCAAAATATATTTTTAAAAAACCAACACTGAATCTAGAGCAGTGATGGCGAACCGTTTGAGCTCGGCGTGTCAGCATTTTGAAAAACCCTAACTTAACTCCGGTGCCGTGTCACATATAGAAATTTTTTTATATTTGCAACCATAGTAAAACAAAGATTTATATTTTTGATATTTATTTTATATATTTAAATGCCATTTAACAAAGAAAAATCAACCCAAAAAAATGAGTTCTCATGTCACCTCTGACACGGGTGTCATAGGTTCGCCATCACTGAATTCTAGAGTGATGCAAGAGATATTAAATAAAAGGCATTAAGAAATTATTATTTTAACCTGGCTGGTGTTGCCCAGTGGTTTAGCATAGACTTAGGAACCAGGAGGTCATGGTTTGATTCCTGGTCAGGGCACATACCTGAGTTGCAGGCTCAATCCCCCAGTACAGGGCATGCAGGAGGCAACTGATCAATGATTCTCTCTCATTGATGTATCTATCTATCTCTCCCTCTCCCTTTCTCTCTGAAATCAATAAAATATATATTTACAAAAAATTATTCGTTTTTGTAAAAACATTCTGTGAGCCCTAATACAAAATATTAGTATATTTTTAAAAAGAGGTAGACTTCATCAATATAAATATTGGTAGAGAAAACTTGAGCAATTCTCGGGGTGCTTGAAGCAAATAGCCACCAAAATGATAATACAATGGCATGGCAAGTAGAAAATTTTAATCATTTAATTCTAATTACAAAGCTTTGACTGAAAGAATGCCTTTTATCATTCCTGACCCCCAAAAGACATGCCTCCCCCACAAAACTAATGGATTAAAACCTCTAGGCCTGGTTCAAGACAACCAGTTGTTCTTATCCAAAAACTATTCTCCCCAGGCTATTTGTAGTCATTTCTATTTAAAATAAAATGTATGAAAATTTGTGTGTGTGTATGTATGTGTGTGTATGTGTGTAATGTTCATTTGTGAAAATTGATGTATCTTTTGGGGGTGAGAACATTGGTATGGTAGTCAATTATTTCTTTATAATTTATATCAATCCTATTTACAAAAAGGATTACAAGTGTTTTTGCGTGCTATATTTCAAGTAAAAACTGGCTATCCAGAGTTTCATTTTCACAAAGTTGTCTATTTTCTTTCCCAATCACATCTGTGATAAACTATTCAGTGCTTAAAATTGTTGCACTACCCTTTTTTCTAGAGGAATTTTGCATTTAAGTACTATTTTCCTGTACATATCATGTTTTAATTCAACAAAAAGCATCTGTAATGTAGATTCCAAAATAA
Organism: Myotis brandtii; assembly: GCF_000412655.1. Lineage (NCBI taxonomy): Eukaryota > Metazoa > Chordata > Mammalia > Chiroptera > Vespertilionidae > Myotis > Myotis brandtii. The sequence goes on from NW_005358217.1 coordinate 91,536, forward strand.
GAACTTACCTGTGGAGTGGCAGCATGAAATTGCAAAAATGAAAACTCACATCAGTAGACCTGGTGTCTCAGGCTTGTTTCTGCCATTTATTTGGATTTATGTTCTATTTTAATCTATGAAATTAGGTTGGTGATATTTGTCTCAGGTTTGTTTTTAAAGTTAACATGAGGGAATTGCTTTGAAGGTTTGTAAGTTGGACCGTATGTATGTTAGACATCCATATTGGCAGACTCTCAGACTCTGTAATACTCTGGTGATAATACTGGAATGATCCTGAAAACTCAAGGTAATTGGGTCTTTACTATTGGACATTTGTCCTTGATGGGATATGTTTTGTTTCTACAACTTGGCTTTCAGGAAAAAGAACTAAGCGTGTTGCTGTATGTCAGTTTCTCTGGCTTTGTCATATTCACAGTGACATTTCTTCACCCTCACAGATGTGACTGGCTTCATGGAGGCAGAACCCCTGGTCTCAACAATTGAGGGCTATGATGCTCGGCTCAAATGCAAGGCAGCTAAATATATCTACACTCAGCTCGCTTGGTTCAACCCCTTTGGAGAGAAGATTCCTGTTATATACACAGAAAGCTTAAAAAATAACTACTCCATCTCTTTGACACTGGTGATTAAGAATGTGACCCAGAAGGATAAAGGGCAGTATAAGTGCAAGGCTTGGACTCAGAGGAACATCACCAAGATAATGCAACATAACACTCAGCTCTTAATTAGAGGTAGAATTGGAGGGACTTCCCCATAACTTTTTAGCATTTAAGACAACTACTGTGTGGGATGTGGAACCAGAATAGGGCTTTTACTTATTTATAACTTACTTATAGGCTGGACCAGTCAATCTTTTGTTTCATAAAGCCTCTTGGAGACATTTCAAGGAAAGGATCTTGTATACTCTGTGTTAAACAGATGATAGAAAAATTTGGGAATGGAATTTTTGGTCCTTCTAATACCAAAACTCGTCAGCAGCCACTTTTATTGCTTGTGGTGGCTAAATATGACCTTGAAGAATAAAAAATGCAAACCACCACACACATTACTCTTACAGTAGATTTTATCCCCATCTATCTTCTCTTTTCCTGCATAGGGTAACATTTAACCATCCAATGTCTGATTAAACATGCGGGGTAAAACAGAGATTAAGTGATGTATATGTGGTACTCTTCCTCAAAAATCTTGCCTCTTTTTACCCTATTCTCTATAGAAAAAGTTGCTCCATTCGTTATTGAGAATCTTACCAATATTGAGGTTAACAGCAGTGGAAAGATTTTGCTGGATTGCAAAGTGAGTGGAACACCACAGCCTAACATCCACTGGTTGAAAAATGGGGTTCCTATTATTCCTGCTTCAGGTGAGTCTGAAGATCTTATGTAGTTGTTTCCAGTCAGGAGGGCTTGAGTTGGTGCAGCTCCTTTGAGATTACTTGACTTTGAAACTGTTCCAAGATTGACTTAATAAAATAGGGGCTTGACATATTCTAAGACTTGGCTTCAGTGCAAACACTTCAAAAATAATGGTGAACATTGTTGATGCAGGAATCTTCTTTAAGAACAACAGCCTTATTATTGAGCGAGCCAAAAAAGAAGATGAGGGCTTCTATCTGTGCAAAGCAACCAATGAGTTGGGGGAAGTCAGCACAGCAGCTCTTATCACTGTGGAAGGTAAGTTGGAAATTCCTAGCTATATTGATAATCAGTAATGGAACCCCAAAAATAAAGAAAATGCATTTGGTGATGGGGACACAGTGTGGAGAGACAATGGAGAAGGCAAACATGGATATACACTTAATATATCCACTTTCAATGAGAAGGTATGTGGAATAGCATGATTTGGAAAACCTGGATTCAGAACCCTATACTTGTTGCAAACTTGATGGGATCGTACATAAGCCTTTCTGGGTTTCAGATTTCTCATTTCTAAAATGAGAATAACACCAGCTGTGCTCTATTTTTTCAGAGGTGATACAAATGAAGGCCAAGATATGGGAATGTTTTACAAAATATAATGTATCAAATGACATTACTTCCCTTTTGTTGGTTGGAAAATATTGATGGCATTTGGAAATATAAAAATAGAAAGTTGACCACCTTTCATTATAAATATGAAGCCCAAAGAAAGTAAGACGCTTGCTAAAGCTTGTAGCAAGGTGTTTGATTCCAATGTCCTATGCTATTATGATGAGTATTTAATTGTTAAAGGTAAAGTTGTATCTGTTCAAAGAAATGCTATGGGTTGGACTAACCATCTTGGCACCTCTAAAGCCTTTTGCACATTCAGCTAGCTATACTCTTCTAGGTCATATCAGGCAAACCATATAAGCTTATTTAAAATCCGGCCTCACATTTGTCTGAGATAATCCACAGAATCTGAACTAAAAAAATGGGAAACTGGTAATAATAAGATAGATAAAATAAGTTATACACTCTATACTGTGCTATTTTCACTTCTCATTATCTCATTTAATAACCCTATGTGGCAGGTATTTTATTATTCCCACTTTTATTTTTAAAAATTTTTCTTTATTGTTGAAAGTATTACAGATGTCCCTCTTTTACCCCCTATTGATCCCCACTACCACAATCCCATCCCCTTTCCAGGCCTTCCCCATACTATTGTCTGTCCGTGGGCTACGCATATATGCATATAACTTCATTGATTAATCTCTGAAATATGGCTCTACCACTTAACAGCTGCATGACCTTGAGGAAATTACTAACCTTTCTGTGCCTCAGTTTGCCCATTTAAATAATAACTATATTATTCCCATTTTCAGATGGGCAAACTGAGGCACAGAAAGGTTAGTAATTTCCTCAAGGTCATGCAGCTGTTAAGTGGTTAGGGCCAGGATTTCAACTCAGGCAATGTGACACCATACCTCACACCTATTTTGGCTTTGTCCTTGAGAGCCAGCTAATTAGGTAGAGCATAACTTTAAATGTTTCATTTTGGCTTTCTGCCTCAGATATATGTCTGTATACAATATTTGTTCAGCTCATTCTTTTGAGTCATCTAGTACAATTATCAAGGATTTTTTTTTCTCTAAGTATCAGAAGACAATGCCCATACTCTATAAAATTTTTACGTATGCACAAACACAATTTGGCACTTGGTGATATTTGTCCTTTAGAAATAAAATGTGATTTGTAAAAGGCAGTAATTTTCTCTTTCTTTCTCTCAATTTCTGCAATGTACTAACTCATTTTTATTGTAATAAATTCTGTCTTCAATGTCTTTACAGGCTCTGAAGACAAATCCAATATTGAAGTCATTATTCTTGTTTGTACTGGCCTTGCAGCTACTCTTTTCTGGCTTCTTCTCACCCTGGTCATTCGAAAACTCCGAAAGGTAGGGGAGAAAAAGCACTTTGGGGCCTTGAGGCTGATGGTATACTTTTTGTTTCAGAACAATTTCTTGGTAGATGGACTATCTGGCAATGGGGAGAGACTATATGTGCAAGCTGTGTGTGTGTGTGTGTGTGTGTGTGTGTGAAAGAGAGAGATTGGGGACTAAAATGTAATGGAGTTTTGTTGTTGTTTTTTTTAATTGATGAGAGAGAGAGAGAGAGAGAGAGAGAGAGAGAGAGAGATTGTTTTGTTGTTCCGCTTATTTATGCATTCATTGGTTGATTATTGTATGTGCCCTGACCAGGGATCAAACCCACAACCTTGGTGTTGGTATATCAGGATGATGCTCTAACCAACTGAGCTACCAGGCCAGGGCCTGTAATGTTTTTACTTCATGCCTCCTACAACATTGGGAACTGATATAAGAACACACCTACCCACTCAGATTCCATCTCAAATTTTTTAATTTTTATTTTTCAATTACAGTTCACATTCAATATTATTTTATATTACTTTCAGCTGTACAGCATCATTGTTAGACAATCATATGCTTTGCAAAGTGATCCCCCTAGTATTTCCATTACCCACTGGCACAAAACACAGTTATTGACTATAACTCATATAATGATAACTCATATGCTGTACTTTACATCCCCCTGACAATTTTGTCACTACCAATCTGTACTTTTCAATTCCTTCACCTTTTTAACCTAGTTCCCCAGCACACCTATCCTCTGGCAACCACCATGTGCTCTCTGTGTCTATGAGTCTGTTTCAATTTTATTTGTTTATTTATTTGTTCTTTAGACTCCACATACGTGAAATCATGTGGTATGTGTCTTTCTCTGTGTGACTTATTTCACTTGGCATAATACCCTCTAGGTCCACTCATGCCATTGCAAATGGTAAGATTTCATTTTTTATGTCTGAGTAATATTTGATCATATAAATGCAACACAACTTTTTTTAAAAAATTGATCTTTATTGTTGAAAGTATTACAGATGTCCCCTTTTTCTCCCATTGACCCCCTCTACCCTGGTCCCACCCCCTCCCCTTCTGCATCACAACTTTTAAAAAATATATTTTTATTGATTTCAGAGAGGAAGGGAGAGAGAGAGAGATAGAAACATCAATGATGAGAGAGAATCATTGATTGGCTGCCCCACCCCCCCCTACTGGGGATTAAGCCTGCAACCCTGGCATGTGCCCTTGACCAGATTCTAACCTGGACCCTTCAGTCCACAGGCCAACACTCTATCCACTGAGCCAAACCAGCTAGGGCTGTACCAAAACTTTTTAATCCACTTGTCTGGGATGGGCCTATCTCCAATTTTAAGTTAGTATAACTAATGCTTTCAAGAATTATTTTTAGGGGATTTTTTTCTTTATTGATTAAGGTATTACATATGTGTCCTTATCCCCCCATTGCACCCCCACCCCCGACTCATGCCCTAGTCACCCCTAACTGCCCCCCTGCCAGCCTGATCACCCCTAACTGCCTCTGCCTGCTGGCCTGATTGCCCCCAACTACCCCCACCCACCAGCCTTGTTGCCCCCAATTGCCCGCCCTGCCAGCCTGGTAGCCCCACGCAGCCTGCTGTTCCATCGTCCGTTCGGTTGTTTCGGTTGCGACGGTCGCTTAGGCTTTTCTATAGATATTAATGTCTGTATTCCCTGTAGAGTATATTATATTCCCATGACTTATCTATTTTATAACTAGAAGTGTCCACTTCACCCTTTTTATCTACTCCCCAGTTCCCTCCACTCTGTTAACCATTAGTTTGTTCTTTGTATTTATCAGTCTATTGCTCTTTTTTTAAGATTAAAAATGTAAGTAAAATTATATGGTATACTAGAGGCCCGGTGCACAAAAATTTGTGCACTCGGGGGGCGGGGGGGGGGGGGCCCCCAGCCCCGCCCGTGCCC
>NW_005358217.1:98150-107466 GCF_000412655.1 Myotis brandtii
CTTCTTATTTGCAACATAGTATATAGTTGCTTAGACTTGCAGATGAGAGGCTGGCAAGTGAGGCGGGGAACGTTGGAGTCTGCAGCAAGCAAGCCTCCCTGCTCGCTTCAGTGCCTGGCTGCCTGCCGCCATCTTGGCTGACAGTTAATTTGCATATACTCACTGATTAGCCAATGAAAAGGGTAGCGGTCGTACGCCAATTACCATGTTTCTCTTTTATTAGTGTAGATGTCCTTCTCTGTCTGACTTATTTCATTTTGTGTAATATCCTCTATGTTTATCCATGTTGTGCTTCTATACATTGTCTATTATAAGCCATGCTCCAATGAACATAAGGTTGCATATATCTTTTTTGAATTAGTATCTTCTTTTTCTTCATATAAATGTCCAGAAGTGGAATTTCTGGGTTGTATGTTAGTTTTTTTAAATTTTTTGAGGAAACTGATAAAGTGTTTTTCAAAGTGGATGTACCAATTTATAATTTCACCAACCATGCATGATGGTTCTTATTTCTCTACATCCTCGCCAAAACTTGATATTGTTGACATTTAAATAAAAGTCATTTTGACAGGTGTGAGGTTATATTTCATTTTGGTTTTGCTTTGCATTTCCCTAATAATTAGTAATGTTAACATCTTTTAATGTCTCTGTGGGCCAGCTGTACTTCTTCTTGGAAAAAATGTCTATTCAGATCCTCTGCCCATTTGTTATTTAGAATGTTTTTTTTGTTGTTGTTGAGTTTTATGAAATCTTTATGTATTTTGAAAATTAACTCCTTGTCAGAACTATCATTTGCAAGTATCTTCCCCCATTTGGTTGATTGCCTTTTCATTTTTATTTTTTAATCATCATCCAAGGATATTTTTTCCATTGATTTTTAGAGAGAGTGGAAGGGAGGGGGAGAGACACAGAGAGAGAAACATTGATGTGAGAGAGACACATAGATTGGTTGCCTCCTGAAAGTGTCCTGACCAGAGCCAGGTATAGAGTCTGCAACCAAGTTACATTGCCCTTGACCTGCATTAAACCCATGACCCTTCAGTCCATGGGCTGACCCTCCAACCACTGAGCTAACCAGCCAGGCCTCATTTTCTTGATGCTTTCCTTTTCTGTGCAGAACCTTTTTAGTTTAATGTAGTCTTGTTTTTTTTTAATTTTGCTTTTGTTTTCCTTACCATTGTGGTCAAATACATAAAAACTGCATTAAGAGTGATGTTCCAGAGCTTAGTTCCTATGTTTTTTTCAATGTACTTTATGGTTTCTGTTCTTACTTTCAAGTTTTTAATATATTTTGTGTTATATTTTGTCTATGGTATAAGATAGGTGACTTGTTTCATTTTTTTGCATGTGACTGTTCAGTTTATTGCAGAGGCTTTACTTTCTCCATTGTATGTTCTTGGCTCCTTTGTCATTTATTAGTTGTCTTTGGTGTTTTCACATGAATTTTGGGATCTCATGACTTATTTCTGTAAAAATTGGCATTGGGATTTAGATAGGGATTGTGAGAGCTCCAGTGGCTCAATTGGTTAGCGTGTGGTACTTATACAACAGTGCACAGATAAGGATTGTGTTGAATCTGTAGAGTGGTTTGGATAATATTAACATTTAACAACATTGTTTCTTCTTCAATTCTCATTCAACAATGTCTTGCAATTTTCAGTGTACAGTTCTTGCACCTCCTTGCTTAAATTTATTTCTAGGTGTTTATTATTGTTGTTACAATTATAAATGGGGTTATTTTCTACATTTTTCTTTCTGATAGCTTGTTGTTAGTGTATAGAAATGCAGCACTTTTGTATATTGATTTTGTATCCTGCAACATTGTTATTTTTACTATTTCTAATAGTATTTTGGTAGGTCTTTTAGTGTTTCTATATATAAAATCATATCATCCACAAATATTGACAGTTTTATCTCTTTTTTCTTTTTGGATTTTTTTAATTACTTTTTTTTTTGCCTAATTGCTATGGTTAGGACTTACAATACTATGATGAATAAATGTGGCTAGAGTAGGCATCCTTGTTTTGGTCCCAATCTTAGAGGAAAAGCATTCAGTTTTGTACCATTGAGTATGATGTTAGTTAGCTGTGTGCTTGTCATATACTGCCTTTATTATTCTGAGGTATTTTCCTTCTATACACATTTTATTGAGAGTTTTTATTATAAATATATGTTGGCTTTTGTCAGTTACTTTTGTTGCACCTATTGAGATGTTCAGATAATTTACATCCTCCCTTTTGTTCACATGATATATCATGTTGATTGATTTGTAGATTTTGAACCATTCTTGCATCCCTGGAATAAATCCCACTTGAACATGGTAGATAATCCTTTTAATGTATTATTGAATTTAGTTGCTAACATCTTGTTGAGGATTTTTACACATATGTTCATCAGAGATACTGGCCTGTAATTTGTGTGTGTATGTTGTCCTTCTCTGGATTTGATATCAGGTGAATATTTGCTTTGTGATATTTATTAAAATATTTCCTTATCTTCATTTTTTCAAAGACATTGAAAAGAATAGGTATTAAATCTTCTTTGAATGCTTGGTAGAATTAATTAGTGAAACCATCTGGTACTGGACATTTTAGGGAGGGGTTGTTTTTTAAAATTTTATTTTATTTTACTGTTGACAGTATTACAGATGTTCCCAATTTTCCGCCCCTTTACACAGATCCTCCAAGCCCCTGCTCCACCCCAGGCCTTCATCACACTATTGTCTGAGTCTATTGGTTATGCATATATGTATATGAGTTATTTGGTTAATCTCTTCCCATCTCCCCCTCCTACCTGCTGGGATATGTCAGTCTGTTAATCTTTCCATTTCCTTAGTAGTGTTTCATCAAATCAGATTTTTTATTTCTTTATGTCAGTCTATGGTGGTTGTATGATTCTAATAATTTATCCTTTTCTTCTAGGAAGTGCAATTTTGCAGTATATAGCTTTTCATAGTATTATCTTAGTATCCTTTGTATTTCCATGGTAATTATTCCGATTTTTCCTCATGTTTATAGTTTTATTTATTTGAACCTTCTTTTTTCTTAGTGAGTTTAGCTAAAGAGCATCAAATTTCTTTATCTTTTCAAAGAACCAGCTGCTATTTTCATTAATGTTTTATTGTCCTTTTAGTCATTATTCTATTTATTTCTGCACTGATTTTTATTCCTTCCTTCTACTGACATTGGGCTTCATTTTTTTTTCTAGTTCTGTAAGTGTAAGTTCAGATTGTTTATGTAGTATTTTTATTGTTTCTTGAGTTAGATCTATACTGCTATAAACTTCCCTTTTAGTTCCATGTTTGCTGCATTCCAAAGATTTTAGTATGTCTTATTTTTATTTTAATTTGTTCCCATGTATTTTTGACTCCTTCCTTTATTTCTTTCTTGTCCCAATAGTTTTTCAGTAGCATGTTATTTAATCTCCACAAATTTATGATTTTTCTAGCTTAGCTCTTGTAGTAGATTTCTACTTTCATACTGTAGTTATCAGAGAAGATGATCAGTATGATTTAAGTTCTAAATCTATTGGGAGTTGTTTTGTGTCTATCCTTGAGAATGTTCCTTGTGCACTTGAGAAAAATGTGTATTCTTTTGCTTTTGTATGAAATCTTCTGTAAGTATCTATTAAGTCTATCAAGTGTGTCATTTAAGGCTGATATTTACTTGACATTCTATTTGAAGCTTTTTTTTCCATTGGTGTAAGTGGGGTGTTAAAGTCTCCTATTATTTTATTGCTATCAATTTCTTATTTTAGGTGTGTTAATAATTGGTTCATATATTTTTGTGTACTAAGTAGGATGTATAGATATTAATAAATGGTATGTCTTCATCATGGATTGTCCCCTTTATCATGATATAATGTTCATCTTTGTCTGTTGTTAACTTTTCAGGCTTGAAATTTATTTTGTCTGATATAAGGGTAGCTACCCAATTTCTTTTGGATAACATTTGTTTGGAGTACTATCTTCCAACCCTTTACTTTGAGTTTATGTTTGTGGTTGGAGCTGAGATGCATCGCCTGATGGCAGCATATAGTTGTGTCTTGTTCTTAATCCATTCAGATACTCTGAGCCTTTTGATTGGTGAGTTCAGTCCATTATAATTTAGAGTGATTATTGATTTATGAGGAGTTACTACTGCCATTGTATATTTTGTGTTCTAATTGCTTTATATGTATTGTTTGTTTGTTTTTTGCTTCTGTCTGCTATTTTAATTTAGTTGTTTTCTTTGATAATTTTAACTTTTTTCTTTTATATGTATCCTATCTATGCTTTGTGTGTGTGTGTGGTTATCATGAGGTTTATATAAAAGGTCTCATAGATAAACCAGTTTTTTTTTCTGATAGCAACTTATTTTCTTTTGCCTATATAAGATTCATTCTTTTTCCCTCCCCTTTTGTGTTTTCGTTGTCAATTTTATTTTGTGTGTTCATTGCCAAATTGAAGAAGTTATTGTTATATATAATGCCTTTTCCCTTTAATCCTGTGGTATAATTGCTTAACACTATTCCCTAGTAGAATTTCAATTTTCTGATTCTGTCAGTCTCTTCATCACTTTACTGAAAGTATTGGGTACATTTGCCTTTTTGTTTCTGGTAGAAGAGCTTCTTTCAACATTAATTACAATTCAGGTCTGGTGGTGAGAGCTCTCAGGTTTCTGGTTGTCTGGAAAACCTTAATTTCTCCTTCATATCTGAAGGATAACTTTTTTAGATCTATTATTATTGTCTGGAAATTTTTAAGTTTCAGTATTTTGAATATGTCATTCCACTCTCTCCTGGCCTGTGGAGTTTCTGTTGAGAAATCTGATGATAGCCTGATGGGGGTTACTTTGTAGGTTACTATCTACCCCCACATCAGATGCCTTTAGAATTCTTTCTTTATCATTGATTTTGACAATTTTGATATAATATGTCTTGGAGAAGCTCTTTTTACATTGAAATAATTGTTTTATTAACTGCTTGTACTTCTATGTCCAGCTCCTTCCCAGGTATGGGAACTTCTCATCTATTTTTTTTTAAATGGCTCTCTGTTCCCTATCCCTCTCTTCTCCTTCTGGGATACCCATTTATTTTTGTTTCCCTTTCCAATGGAATTGATAAATCTTGTAGTTTATTCTTTTTTTAATTTTACTACTCTCTCACCTTCATCCTGAATAATTTCTAGATTTCTACTTTGAACTCACTAATTCTCTATTCTTTATGGTCTGCCCTATTTACAATTCTTTCTAATGCATTCTTCATGTCATTTTTTGAGTTCTTCAACCTCCTAATTTTTTGTTTAGTATTATTTTAGAGTTGTTTCAACCTCTTTGGTAAAATTCTCCTTCTGTTCATTAATTTTATTCCAAAGCTCATTGAACTGCTTTTTTGAGTTTTCTTGTATCTTGTTGAGTTTTTGATGACAGGTTTTTTGACGGCTCTATCATTTATATCACAATCTTCTGAATTTTAATTTTGGTTTCTGGACTATTGTGAATTTTTGTGATATGGTGTTACCATTATTACTTGTGGTGCCTGATGAGTTGATAACCTGCTGTCACAAGTGAGATAACAATAACCTTTCTTATTTAAGTACAGGTTTGTTTACTTCTTTAAAAATATGGTTCTTTATGGATTTTATTTATTTATTTATTTATTTATTTTTTCTTTATGGATTTTAGAGAGAGAGGAAGGAAGAAAAAAAAAGAGAGAGAGAGAGAAACATTGCTGTGAGAGAGAAACATCCATCTGCTGCCTCCTGCACCATCCGCATTGTGGAGGACAACCCACAGCCCTGGCATGTGCTCTGATAAGGAATTGAACCGGTGAGCTTTTGGTTGCATGGGGAACACTCAACCGACTCACACCAGCCAGGACTTTCTTTTTCTTTTTTTCTTATGTATTTTAAATGTAACAATTCAACAGGTTGGTAGATGTCTCTCTTTTGTTTTCTAGTAGGTAGCAATATAGTGTACATTTTTGTTTCTTCTGGGTGAGCTAATGTTTGAAAGCCAGCATTTTTTTCAGGTGTTTTTTGCTTGTTTGTTTTTTAATTCTTTATTGTTGAAAGTATTACATATGTCCCCTTTTCCCCACATTGTCCTCTCTCAGCCTGCCCCCACCCCCAGCCCTGGCCTTCACAGCCCGTATTGTCTGTGTCCATTGGTTATGCTTATATGCATCCAAATTCTTTGGTGGATCTCTTAATTCCCCTCCACCCTCCTCTGCCTTCCTTCTGAGATTTGTTGGTCTGTTCGATGCTTCTGTGTCTCTGGATCTATTTTTGTTCATCAGTTTATGTTGTTTATTATATTCCACAAATGAGTGAGATCATGTGATATTTATCTTTCTCTGACTGACTTATTTCACTTAGCATAATGCTCTCCATGTCCATCCATGTTGTTGCAAATGGTAAGAGTTCTTTCTCTTTTACAGCAGCATAGTATTCCATTGTGTAGATGTACCACTGTGTTTTAATCTACTCATCTGCTATGGGCACTTAGGCTGTTTCTAAATATTGGCTATTGTTAATTGTGCTGCTATGAATATAGGGATGCATATATTCATTCTGATTGGTATTTCTGATTTTTTGGGATATATTCTTAGGAGTGGGATTACTGGATCAAGTGGAAGTTCCATTTTAATTTTTTAAAAATATATTTTATTGATTTTTTACAGAGAAGAAGGGAAAGGGATAGAGAATTAGAAACATCAGTGAAAGAGAAACATAGAGAGAAAAACATGGATCAGCTGCCTCCTGCACACCCACTACTGCGGATGTGCCCACAACCAAGGTACATGCCCTTGACCGGAATCGAACCTGGGACCATTCAGTCCGCAGGCCGACGCTCTATCCACTGAGCCAAACCAGTTAGGGCTCTTCTTCATTTTTGAAGGTTAACATTTCCAGGTAGAGTATTCTTGGCTGGCAAAGTTTTCTTTTAGCACTTTAAATATATAATTTCTCTCTCTTCTGGCATGTAGGTTTCTGATGAGAAATCCACAGATAGCCTAATGGGGCTCCTTTTAATTTTATAATACTTTTATTTCTGGTTACTTTTAGGATTCTCTCCTTTTTGACAGTTTCATTATAATGTGTCTTGGAAAATATTATTTTGAATTGAGATAATGGGCTAATCTATTAGCTTATTTTTGTGTTGTGGTATTTTATCCTCACCCAAGAATATTTTTTTTCATTGATTTTTAGAGAGAGTGAAAGGGAGGGAGGGAGGAGAGAAAGAGAAAAATATCGATGTGAGAGAGACATCAATTGGTTGCCTCCTGCATGTAACCCATCCGGGGTCCTGGATCAAACCTGCAACCGAGGTACATGCCCTTACCCAGGAATCAAACCCACAACCCTTTGGTCCATGTGATATTTATCTTTCTGTGACTGACTTATTTCGCTTCACATAATGCTCTCCAGTTCCATCCATGCTGTTGTAAATGGTAATAATTCCTTCTTTTTTAACAGCAGCATAATCGTCCATTGTGTAGATGTACCCCAGTTTTGTAATCCACTCATCTGCTGATGGACATTTAGGCAGTTTGCAAATCTTAGCTATGGTAAATTGTGCTGCTATGAACATAGGGGTGCATATATCCTTTATGATTGCTGTTTCTAGTTTCTTGGGATATATTCCTAGAAGTGGGATCACTGGGTCAAATGGGAGTTCCATTTTTAGTTTTTTGAGGAAACTCCACAGTGGCTGCACCAGTCTGCATTCCTGCCAGCAGTGCACGAGGGTTCCTTTTTCTCTGCATCCTCACCAGCACTTGTTGTTTGTTGATTTGTTGATGATAGCCATTCTGACAGGTGTGAGTTGGTACTGCATTGTTGTTTTGATTTGCATCTCTCATATGATTAGTGACTTTTAGCATGTTTTCATATGGCTCTTGGCCTTCTTTATGTCCTCTTTTGAAAAGTATCTATTTGGGTCCATTGCCCATTTTTTGATTGGGTTGTTTATCTTCCTTTTTTACGTTGTATGAGTTCCCTGTAAATGTTGGAGATTAAGTCCTTATTGGTGATAACATTGGTAAATATGCTCTCCCATGCAGTGGGCTTTCTTGTTGTTTTATTAATGGTTTCCTTTGCTGTGCAAAAGCTTTTTATTTTGATGTAGTCCCATTTGTTTATTTTCTCCTTAGTTCCCATTGCCCTAGGAGCAGTATCAGTGAAGATATTGCTTCGGTATATGTCCAAGATTTTGCTCCCTGTGGATTTTAAGTCCTTTGTCCATTTGGAGTTTATTTTTTGTGTATGGTGTAAGTTGGTGATCTAGTTTCATTTTTTTTCATGTATTTGTCCAATTTTCCCAATACCATTTATAAAAGAGACTGTCTTTTTTTTCCTCTTTTTTTGATGCTTTTTATGCATCAATTGATATGATCATGTGTTTTCTCTCTTTCATATTATTTATGTGATGTATCACATTTATTGAGTTGTAGGTATTGTATTGTACCAGTCTTGCATTCCTGGAACAAATCCCAATTTATAATGGTATGACCTTTCTAATGTATTGATAGATCTGACTTCCTGGAATTTTTTTTTTTTAGGATTTTAGCATCTATGTTCACCAGGGATATTGGCCTGTAATTCTTTTTCTTTGTAGTGTCTTTATTTGGTTTTGAGATTAGGGCAATGCTGGCCTAATAGAAAGAGCTTGGAAGTGTTCCTTCTTCATGAAATTTTGGAATAATTTGAGGAGTATAGGAGTTAATTCTTCTTTGTTCTTTGAATTGGTAAAACTCCTCTGTGAAGCCATCTGGACCCGGGCTTTTAATTGCTGGGAGATTATTTTTATTACTGCTTCAATTTCATCAGTAGTTATCAGTCTATTCAGGTTTTCTGATTCTTCTTGATTGAGTACTGGATGATTGTATTTTTCTAGGAATATTCAGATTTGGTCACAGCTGTCCAGTGTTTTGGAATTGAGGTGTTGATAGTATTTTATTTTTAATGCTCCTTTGTATCTCTGTGGAGTAATTTGTTATTTCACTTCTTTATTTGTGATTTTATTTATTTGGGTCCTCTGCATTTGTTTCTTGGTGAGTCTGGCAAGAGGGTCATCAATCTTTTTTTTTTCATACATTGCAGAAGAAAAGGAAATCCATTTGGACCCTGAAAGACTATTCCTAAAACCTCAGTGTTGATGGGAAATTTATGCAGCACAAAATCTCTTAATTAAATGGTACAGAATGTTCTTTTTTTAAAAAATTAAATCTTTATTGTTCAGATTATTACATTGGATCCTCTTTTTTCCCACCATAACTCCCCTCCACCCAGTTCCCACCCCACCTTCCGCCCTCACTCCCCACCCACTGTCCTCAT
>NW_005358217.1:108699-129581 GCF_000412655.1 Myotis brandtii
TTTTATGGTTCCACGGAGCTGCAAACTGGATGGTCCCACTCTGACCTCTGGGCTTCCTGGCTCCTGGATCTCTAGGGAGGTGCTAATCTAGCCTTTGCCTGAGCCTATCCAGCAAAAGCCTCCCTGCAGGGCTTGGGCGGAACGGGTCCCACGGGATCAACAGGGCGAGGCTAGCAGTTATGGCTGCTCTAAGTCTTGCCCTCAGAGGTTCTGCTTCTCAGTGTCCCAGTAATCGCTGCAAGCTCCTCGGAGAGAAAGCTGCCCTCGGGTTCTGACCGATGCCAGACAGTCCCACTTCTCCCATATGAGTCTGGGTCCCTAGAGACTCGCCCGGAACTGGAGCTCAGAGCCTGAGACTCCCTCCCGGTTGAAAACGACAACCGTGCCCTCAGCCGCCAGCCCGCTCTGCATGCACTCCGCACCTTCGTATTTTCCTTCTGCACTGCGCCTCCTCTGAGTCTCGGTATGCTTTTCTCTTTCCTTCTAGTTGTAGAATTTCCACTAAGCCAGCCTTCCTGTGGTTCTGGGTGATGTCCTTTCCATCTTTTAGTCGTATTTTTGAAGTGGTTGTTCGAGGCAGCAAACTCCGGTGTTTACCTATGCCGCAATCCCATCAATCTTGTTTATCATTTCAAAGAACCAGCTCTTCTTTTTATTGATCTTTTGCATTTTTTTCTCTAGGTCATTTATTTCAACTCTGATCTTTATTATTTCCTTACTTCTGGTCACTCTGGACTTTTCTTGTTGCTGTCTTTCTAATTCTTTAAGTTGTAGAGTTAGATAATTTATTACAAGTTTCTTGTTTTTTGACGTTAGCCTGTAATGCTATGACCTTCCCTCTCAGGATTGCTTTCACTCTGTCCCATAGATTTTGGATTGTTGTGTTTTCACTGTGATTTGTTTCCAGAATGTGTTTTATTTCTTTTTTTGGTATCTTTGGTAACTGATTCATTGTTTAATAGCATGCTATGTACTCTCTATGTGTTTGATAGTTTTTTATTGTTTTATTGCAGCTGATTTCTAATTTTATGCCATTGTGATCTGAGAAGATGCTTGATATGATTTCAATCTTCTTGAATTTGGAGAGACTTTTCCTGTGACCCAACATGTGGTCTATCTTTGAAAATGTCCCATGTGCTTGAGAAGAATGTATATTCCATAACTTTGTGGTGAATTGTTCTGAAGATATAAATTAGTTCCATCTGATCTAGTGAGTCATTTAGAAGTGCACTTTCCTTGTTGATTTTTTTGTCTAGAAGATTGATCCAATTTATGTCAATGGGGTATCAAAGTCCCCTACTATGATTATATTGCTGTCGATCTCTCCCTTGATATTCCCCAGAAGATTTTATTTATTTGGATGCTTCTGTATTGGGTGCATATATGTTTACCACAGTTATAATCTCTTGTTGTATCAATCCCTTTAGTATTATGAAGTGGCTTTCCTTATCTCTTCTTCTGGCCTTCAATTTGAGGTCTATTTTGTCAGATATAAGTATTGCTACCCCAACTTTTTTTATTTCCATTTGCCTAAATATTTTTTTTTATTTCTTCACTTTTAGTCTGTGTGAGTCCTTTGTTCTGAAGTGTGTATCTAATAGGCAGCGTATATGTGGGTCATGTTTTCTTACCCAATTGGCTATCCTTTGTCTTTTGATTGGAACATTTAATCCATTTACATTTAAGGTTATTATTGATAGGTATTTGTTTGTTGCCATTTTTATTCTTGATGCTTGTGTTTCTTCCTCCCTTTCTATTTCTTCTTTTTACAACAGTCTCTTTAGCATTTCTTAGGTTGCTGGCTTGGTGGTAATAAACTCCATTAGCCTTTTTTTTTTTTTGTCTGTGAAGCTCCTAATTTCACCTTCAATTTTGAATGATAGCCTTGATAAATAGAGTATTCTTGGATTCAGTTCCTTGCTTTGCATCACTTTGTATACTTCATTCCATTCTCTGCTGGCCTGATGTGTTTCTGTTGAGAAATCAGTTGATAGTCTAATGGGGGATCCCTTGTAGGTGACTTTCTGTCTCTCTCGCAACCTTTAAGATTCCTTCTGTCTTTTATGTCTGCCAATTTAATTATCATGTCTTGGTGTGGGTCTTTTTTGGGTTCATCTTGATTGGGACTCTGCATGCTTCTTGGACTTGTGTGACTTTTTTCTTCCCCAAGTCTGGGAAGTTTTCTTTCACTATTTCTCCAGATAGGTTTTCTATACCTTGCTCAGCTTCCCCTCCTTCTGGCATCTCTGTTATGCAGATGTTGATTTGTTTTATGTTGTCCCAAAGTTCCCTTAGACTCTCTTCCTGCTTTTTATTTTTTTCCAGTTGTTCCTCTGCTTTGGTGATTTTTTCTACCTTTTCTTTTAACTCACTCATTTGATCCTCAGATTCTTCTAGTCTTCTGTTGAAACCTTCCATTGTGTTCTTTGTTACAGCTATGTCATTCTTCATTTCCTCTTGATTGTTATTCATGTTGGTGTATTTCTCATTCGCTCTTTATAATTTTCGTTGAGTTGCATGTAATTCTCATTAAGGTGATTGGGCATCCTTATAACCATCACGCTGAATTCTTTCTCTGAGAAATTACTTGCCTCTATTTCATTTCATTCCTTTTCTGGTGATTTATCCTTTTCTTTCCTCTGGAGATTGTGTTTTGTTGTTGTTGTTGTTGGGTTTTTTTTGTTTGTTTGTTTTTGTCTCCCCACTTTTGCTGTCCTGTACTTATTTCTGTGTTTTAGATCACACTGCTATGAGACCCAAATTTTGGGGAGTTCGTCCAATATAGTAGGTGTTTACTGGGACCCAGTGTTGCAGTCTTTCAGATCTGGGTGTTCTAGGAAAGCCCCCTGCTTGAGTTATTTGGGTTCTCATGATGTAGTTGGGTCTTGAATGTTGTTGTCTGTTGTTGTCCCATTTGTGGATGGAGTCTCCTCACAAGTTGCCTGACTATGTGACTCAACCCCAACCTTGTGCAAGCTGTTGTGGATGTGCTTGGGGTCCCAGCTTCCATGGCAAGGTTTGCCTGAGGTCTCACTAGCATGCAACTTACTGCAGGGTTCTGTAGCCCGCTGCCAGAGTGGCTCACTACTCTGGGACTCACCGCAGGGTCCTGGAGCTCATGGACAAGGTGATGCAACTCATTGTGGGGTCCCGGAGCCCATGACAGGGTGGCATGTGACTCTGTGACTCACTGCAGGGTATCCCAGAGCCCGCAGCTGAGGTAGTGTGACTTTGGCTGGGGTGCTGTGCACTATGTGAATCACTATGTGGTCCCAGAGACTCCAGATGGGTTTCAGTGGTCCCAGACTCCACAGCTGAGGTAGTGCAACTCTGGCTGAGGTAGCATGCACTCTGCAAATTACTACACAGGCCAGAGTGGTTTTCAAGGCCAGTCTGGGTGATGGTGAGTCTGTGTTTCTAGACTTGGCTGCTCTCCCCTTCAAGATGGAGTGGTTTCTGTGCCAGAGCCTCGCTGCCTGGGCAGTGCCTGTGGTGGTAGCAGAATCTCTCTGTCCAGGAGTGCCTCATCTGCCAGCCCCAAGACTTCTATGAGATCTAATTGTCCCTCATTCACACCCACACACAACCACCATGCACATCTGCACACTCCCCTCTCACTCTCTTACTCACTCACACTGTCTCTCTCACTCCTGTCCTGCTGGCTGACATGTTTTCTCTCTGTTTCCTTAATTTTTTATGTGTCTTGAAGTTTTATGTTGATTTTGAATTTGAAGTAGTAGTTATCTCTTCCAGTCTTTACTTGTTGCCTTCAATTGGGAGACACTTTACTTTGATCCTGCTTATTTCTGGGTCTTTCACCAATCTTATATAAATACTAGAGGCCTAGTGCACTAATTCGTACACCAGTGGGGTCCCTTGGCCTGGCCTGCGGGATCAGGCCAAAACCAGCTCTCCAACATCCCCTGAGGGGTCCCAGATTGTGATAGGGTGCAGGCCAGGCCTAGGGACCCCACCAGTGCACGATCAGGGCTGGGGAGGGATGTGGGACGTTGGCCAGCCAGGGAGGGACCGTGGGAGGGCTCCAGAGTGTGTCTAGCCCATCTCACTCAGTCCCGATTGGCCGGACTCCAGCAGCAAGCTAACCTACTAGTCAGAGTGTCTGCCCCCTGATGGTCAGTGCATGTCATAGTGAGCAGTTGAGCGGCCTTAGCATATCATTAGCATATTATGCTTTGATTGGTTGAACAGATGACCAGATGACCAGACACTTAATATATTAAGTTTTATTATATGGGATACTTGTCTCATGTGTCTTTCTCTCTTATCACAGAATTGCTAAGCCTGTATGTCTTTTTTTGATCTCGAAATTTATCAGGCTGGCTTCTGGAATTCTTTTATTTCCCTAAAAGTGGCACTTCAGCTCAAGTTTGTGGTTTCTCCCTTGACCACAGACCATAGTCTATTTTCTTCACATGCTTCCTATTTACTGGAGCTTGCTCTTGTCACTGTATTTGTGAGCATGTGTTAGGAGCTGGCTCTAGTGTGAGAAGAGGTGTGGGTTTAACATTTGGAGCATTTGAAGTGCTCACAGTTTAGGTGGATTGGACCGTCCAGTGAAGATTCCCAGTGGCCCTTGGGTGAGAGCTTCCTGCTAGAGCCATTTTCTGCTTATAATTGAAAATTTTAAGCCATTTGTACTTAATGTGATTACTGCATCAAATCACTTACTTCTGCCATTTTACAATTTTTTTCTCCATGTCTCATACCTTTATTCTGTTTCTTAAATTCTTCTTTATAGACTTACTTTGTAATTGATTTTTTTTTCTAGTGTCCCTAGCACTGTGCCTTGTCAGAGGGTGTTATGGAAAATTTCTGTGCCTATAAATGCTTTGGAATAAAGCCCTCTGGGAAGCTATCCTTCCCTGGTTATGCTCCAATTTTGATAGGTTTTGCACTGCCCTTTGAGGGATTTGCCAGACATGTTGAGGCCTACAACCACAATATTTTTAGAACAAGGTTCATATTGTTCCCTCTTTATTACCACAAAGCAGATGATTCTTACCCAAGTCTTTCCCTCATTGCTGTAAGTTCTACTGGGTTCAAAACCTATTCAAAAGTTAATTCTGATCACTTTTGCAATCTCATTAGTTGATTTTATGAGGGGACATAACCCCAGAGTTGGTGACTCTGCTATTTGCACTGTCCCTTTTTATCATTGACTAGAGGCCCAGTGCATGAAATTTGTGCGCTCGGGAGGGGAGTCCCTCAGCCTGACCAGTGCCCTCTCCCAGTCTGGGAGCCCATGGGGGATGTCCAACTGACGGTTTAGGCCCACTCTTTGTGGGGAGCGGGCCTAAGCCAGCAGTCAGATATCATTAGTGCTGCTGCCACTGTGCTCACCAGCCCTGAGCCTGGCTTCTGGCTAGGCAGTGCTCCCCCTGTGGGAGCTCACTGATCACTGGGGGCCAGCTCCTGCATTGAGCGTCTGCTCCCTGGTGGTCAGTGTGCATCATAGCGACCAGTCGTTCTGCTGTTTGGTTGATTTGCATATTAGCTTTTTATTGTATAGGATTTTTCATAGTTCTTTATAATATGGGTATTAATGTGTTATTCTTATTGTAACTATTTTTCTAGTTTGTTGTTTTGTAATCAGAACCAAGATTCCACTGCCTGCTGCCATGAAAACCAAACTCCTGAGACATATGCTGGTGAAAAGGGAAGAGCTTTATTTTATTGCTGGCATCTTGAGAAGATGGGGACTCTTGTGCAAAGCCCATCCTAGCATTTCAGTGCAGGCAGGGGTTTTATAGGGAGACAGAGGGTAACCCAAACAAAGAGATCAGGAGGAGGGGCTATGGACATGCAGTGTCCTTGCTGGTCCTGATATAGATTGCTAATGTCAGTATACTGGAACTGGTCAGTATTAGCCAAATTCCTGAAGTTGAGCTATCTGTGTCAACCAAAGTCATGGTCAAGATAATTTCTTCTTTCTCTTTATTTAGTTAATAATTTTTAATGTTGACATTATTGTAGGTGTCCCCCCTTTTCCCACCTTTGCCCAACTCCACCCACTCTCACCTCCCCCTACCTTGGCCTTCACCAAACTATTATCCATGTCCATGGAGTATGCATATAATGTTTGTTAGTACATTTTATTCTAATTCAGTTTCATGGTTAGTCAGAGTATTATAAAGTCTTCATTCCCTGTTAGTTTTTGTTTTAATTTTTGTTCATGGAGTATTTTTTATTATATTTATGCTCTTTATGTGTGTTTTTTATGTTACTAACCAACTTATAATGTAAAATTGGAAACTCCAAAGGCCTAGTACATTTTCAGAAGATCAAAAGAACTCAGTAATATGCTTTTCCTCTACCTTTCTGCAGCCTAGTGTGTCAGAAATAAAAACTGGTTACCTTTCCATCATCATGGATCCTGAAGAGATGCCCCTTGACCAACAGTGTGACAGGCTTCCTTATGATGACACTAAATGGGAATTCCCTAGGGACCGGTTACAATTAGGTAAGAAAAAAAATCTCTGTTATGTCACCCTTCCATATTTCTTTCACAATAGAGCTACAAAATCACTGAGTATAAAGCCCAAGAAAAAGCAATGGCTTGAAATCCAAGATGCACTTAAATCTAAATAAAGTAAGATGTGTTTCAAAGATGGCAATGTGAATAACAAAATAAAAACTTAGGGGAGCAGAATGACATTGCACACATAGCATGCAATTGGGTTATTTTAGATGTCCAAACTGGGAGACCTTAGCCAAGGCAAGTCACCTAACTTTTCTGAGCTCCTTTCTTCCATTATAAAAGGAAAACATTAATAATTATAGGTGTCTAATTTATATTCTGTTGCTACTTTGAGCATGTGGTAAGGTAACATTAGGGAGTGTGTTTTACAAATTTGAACACCTCAAAAAATGAAGGTATTGGTTTACAATGGAGTCTTTTAAAAACAATTTGACTTGGGATCCAGAGTCCTTTCAATAAGATAATATAATGAATGCTCACAGAATGGTACCAAATATTCCAGTAACTAATATGCTTCCTAATGAAGTAGATGACCAGGAGTCTTGATTAAAACCTTATTAACAGGTTTGTGTTAACAACTTCACCTAAAGAACTTGTTTGTGTCGATAGACTATCATAAATCTGCTCCAACCCACATGATCCTTACTGTCAATGGCTGGCATGGGGTGGCTCTTTATTCACTTATTCCACACATATTTATTGGTCACCTACCATATATTAAGCATCATTCCAGGTGATGTGGAGATAGCCATGAACAAAACAGACTTCACAGAGCTCATATTCTATGGGGAGAAATAATAAATATTCCAGCATAATATTATCTAATCATAGCGTTACAAAGAGTAATAAGGCAAGTTCAAGTAATGTAAAGTTACAACATTTCTTTTTTCACATGGGGTAGTCTAGGAAGACCTCCCAGATAATGCTGACTCAGAAATTATGTTGCCCTCATAAAAGCAACCAACTTTTCATTTTTCTCTGGGGTCTTTCAGTGGCTATTACTTATTTTCATTTGTTGCTTCCTCAGGCAAAATTCTTGGTCATGGTGCCTATGGTAAAGTGGTAGAGGCTTGTGCGTTTGGCATTGACAGAGCTTCAACTTGCAAAACAGTGGCAGTGAAAATGCTGAAAGGTAATGTTTATATTCCTTTGGAGGCCATGGGAAGACATTTGTAAGGATACTTGTGGTCAGGTGGAAAACGGGACTGTAAAAGATACAGAATTAAAGTAGTGGAGGGAGGTAATTACAACTAACTTCCACCTTCATTTGACCAGTATTTGTCATGGAAAACTCAGCCATGGACATGAGCCAATCATCATGGAACCTTGTGTGTCAGCCAATTTGTTCTTCTTTTGGGTTCAACCACATAAATACAGAAGTAAAGACCTAAGGTTTTTAGTTGTTGGTAAGGCCAATATGAGTCAGCAAATGTATTTGGCCACCAGAATTCCTACATGGTCTTTCACTGCATCAGTAGAAGTAAATGATATAGAAATGTAAATGATGTTTCGATAAATTTCCAACTGGATTCTGCATTGGTTGGGCCACATAAGCTTGTAGTGTAGCTCCTATCTTGAATAGATAAATTTGT
Organism: Myotis brandtii; assembly: GCF_000412655.1. NCBI lineage: Eukaryota > Metazoa > Chordata > Mammalia > Chiroptera > Vespertilionidae > Myotis > Myotis brandtii. The sequence continues at coordinate 116,791 of NW_005358217.1, forward strand.
GTATATTTAAACACCCTAATGTGATCCAATCCATGTCCTGACTCCACACAGGAAAATGCTTAAATCAAACTTGGCCAGTTCACCAATTACCTTTTCCAGGATAGTAATGCAGAAATAATTTATCACAAAAGAAATAGCTATCAAAGAATATATTTTTCAAAAAAGTAGAAAAGTAGTTAAAGCTGTTAGTACATAAATCTCAGCATCCAGGCAGGCTAGTGCACATGAAGATATTATTATTTCATTTATAATATTGTTTTGAAAGCACAAAAACTGATCATTGTGTTATGGATATTTCTGCCAGGATTCTTTAGCATTAAACAGGATCTCCTATGCTCCTGCAACCTCTCCCAGGAGAAACAATTCTTTTGTGCATTACTGTGTTTATTTCAAGCAGATTGTGCAACTTCCAGTGAGTTTAAGGCTTTGATGTCAGAATTGAAGATCCTCATTCACATTGGTCACCACCTCAATGTGGTTAACTTGCTGGGTGCCTGCACCAAACCTGGAGGTAAGGAGTCGTCCATACCTGGCCAGAACATCCCTCTAAGGGTCAGAGCACTCAAACACAAGCTGTGCCCTGATTTAGACAGGCCTCGATGTACTGTATGTGAGGTCTTCTAACTTAGAGACTCCTCGTAATGCATGGGATTTCCAGAACCCATGTTCTTTGACCCCTGTTCCTAGAAATACTGTACAATATATAAAGGGATTGGATATATCTCTAAAATTCTTGCCAGCTTGGACCTCCAATAGAATCTTTGACACATTAGTTGAAGAGAAAACATTTGTGTGCTAAGGAGGTATGCAAACATATTCAGGGAAGGGGATTCCATAAACCATCTTCTGATACCTATCTTAGCTTTCACCTTCTTAGGTTAACACCATAGCCCGAGAAGGAGTTTCTCCCACTTAGTCAGTAAGAAATTCTACAACCCCTGTCTGTTTACAGATTTGAAGTCATTCTCTCAACTACACCAAAAGCCATTTAGTTGTTCCTCTATTACTGTGCTACTGAAAAGTTGTCTCTTTCATCTAATTTTATTTTAAACATTTTATGAGTCCTTCTGATTTTATCTGCGGTACTAAGCAAGGGGTTTGGAGAGTGTAGCGGGACCATGGTGCTGTGCAACTACACAAAAAAATACAAGAGGCCTCCAGACCACATATAATTTGTGGTTATGGGCAAGCACAGAGAAAATGTAGGCTATGGCAATCCTGCAGACAGTCTTGAACCATGGAGTAACACGATGACAGTTGAGAAATGCATTTTAGCAAGATAGTGGTGGTGGGGTAGAATAACAGTGTGGAGGATAGAAACAGGAGCCCCAGTTACTAAATGGAAAAACTATCCAGCTAGTTGGGTACTCATTTGCCTTCATCATTGGACTGTTAGCTACATGTGGTCAGGTGCTCTGTCATACTCATTTCTATGTCCTTCATGTTAGCCAGCCTACAGAACACCACAGTAAAGTCCACTGTGCTTTATTGGCCTTATTTTCCCTCTTCTGCCAAATCTTCCCGCAGCCAACTCTCAGCCAGGCAGCTGTTTCTGGGATAAATCACCATTGTATTCAGCACAAGTATTCAGTCAACTGGTTTATACCTAGAGAAATCCTGTGTGAGTCAACAGGTTACCAGGACAAGACCAGCCCAAGAGTTGGCTACCCTTCATATTTCTGGAAAGATGACTATGGTCATTACTTTTGGTAGGTCCTCTGATGGTCATTGTAGAATTCTGCAAATATGGAAATCTGGCCAACTTTCTGAGAGGGAAGAGAGGAGATTTTATTGCTTCCAAGGTAGGTTTCCCCAACTGAACTCTACAATCTATTTTTATTTTTAATACTATCTGAAGATTTTCTAATTATAAAAGAGAGAGAAGAGTGGGAAAGCAGAGGGAAAAATACTACTGGTCAGGGGAGGTAGGGTATGCAATTATACATCTAATACAGCCTTGAACTCAATGACCTCTTCAGCATTCTCCTGGTGTTGGCTGAAATTATGTCATTGGTTAGTGTCACCCTCAGTTTAAAATATTATATCCAGAGTAGTTAGATAGCCCAATTCCCTTTATGCTTTTATTCTTTCATAGCCATCAACTTGAGCTCTCTGATATTACATAAAGCTCTGGGAGCTTCATGAAGCACCTAGACTGGCTCTGGGAAAAATAAATTTTTAAAAATTAAATGTTAGCGTGACAAGATTTCAAGTGTACCATTATAAGACCCTTTCATTTGGATAATTTCCAGCCCTGAGGAAATGGTCAGGGGCATATGTCACCAACATGTCAATATTCCCCTCTTTTCACTTTCCTACTCTCTGTAGATGGACATGCTGCCACTGACCTTTTCTCTGGGGGACGGTCAACTGCCTCTATTTCTCAAAGTACTGCAAAGCACTGTGCCATTCACTGCTTTATTTATAAAAATACCTGACTTTTTTTTATGAATTCAGAAAAGAGCCCCCAGAATCCAGGGTGTCATCTGACTTGGTATTCTGAACCCAGCTAGCAATTGGTTAACTCAAACCATAAGTTCTTCCTCTACTCTAATTTTAGCATTACGAGGAGTAATGGTAATTAAAACGAGAGGGTGTCTTCTTTTTATGACATATGATCAATTTTTAAGCACAGAGCTCAGACACTTTTGGGGTACCACATGCCACCAAATATACTAGCCCCGTGAAAGCCTGCTGACTTGTTGGGTAAGGAAACTTCTTCAACAGCCATATCTGGGATGTTTCCTCTCACCAGGGATGAGTCAACTGACATTATGGAGCATGGAACAGAACCGTATACTAGTAGTCAGCACTCTCAGCTTCCTCCAAGACTTTCTGTCTGAGCAATTTTCTTACACCTCTTTAGACCTCAGTTTCCCTAATAGAAATATAGGGTAGGACAGAATTGATAATTTTTAAGTCTCTTTCAGCTCTGAGGATCTATTTAAACTCTCAGGTCCTTCTCAATCTGGATAAAAAGGGGAAGACTTCTCATGATTCTGACTGTAAGCCCACCCAGCTGATTAACCACCGTCTGGAGAGTGTGACTAGCACAGGAAGTTCCACCAGCTCTGGTTTCATTGAGGACAAGAGCTATAGTGAATCTGACGAGGAGGAAGAAAGTAGCCGCCACCTTCTGGGGGCCACAATAACCCACCGAATAGGTATGTGGGGTCATTTTCTGACCAACACTCAAGGCTATTAGAGGTTTGAGGATATGGTTTGGTTTGGAGAGTGAGGCCACTTCCCAGCAAGGTTATACTAGGGGTTGAGGGAGATGATCCAGAAAACCATGTCTTCCTCTGTAACTGTTGATATGCAGTTTGGAGGACATTTGTTTCTGAACTCAACTTGCACTTCTGTAACCAAACGGAAGTTGTTTACAATGACAGTCTCCAACATTGGTCTATACCTTTACAGTTTCCAAAGCACTTTCCAATAACTTATTTCCTTGAGCTTTATAACTTTCCTGTGAGATAAATAGGTATGCTTATCTCCATTTGACAGAGGAAAAAACTGACACTCAGCATAGGGATAATATAAATTATACTTAACATATACTGCCTGATAGTCAAAATATTTAACAGATGTGTAAGGTATTGACAAATGGCTGTTGCTATGTAAACATTTTACAGATATTAAAATATTTAACAAATATTGGCACAGTTAATGATTAATCAGATGCCTGATGTAGCTCTGGAGCAGGATCTTGGGGTATCTGGATCATGGTAAAATCTGGGCAGGGATATGATAACTGCAGTGGAGAGGGCACTTGGAGAGCTTGTAAGAATAACTATTCACCAATAAATATAGAAATATTTTAAAGATAAGCAACAATTATAGGTTCACCAGCATGTACCATCTCAATATTGATCTGGCTCAGCTAAGAGTAGGCTCAGGTAGCCCACTTCTTTCCATGTTACACTACACACCTAGTTTGGACTGACAGGTTAAAGCATTCACTTTGAGTTACACTTGTCTTATTCTGCCTGACACTGGCATCCACTGGTGCCCCTGATATTTATGGTTCTGTTCCTCTTATTTTACTTTTGGTCACAAATAAACTGTGTCTGGATTCAATGCATGATGGGCCATATACTGTCCTGTGAATGAGAAGATTGGGGTTTTATTACTGGCTCTACCACTGATATAATTTGTGACCTTGGATAAGTTAAATCTCCTCTCTAGGCTTTATTTTCTCTATTTGTAAAATTACAGTAGAGACCTGGACTAGAGTCTTTGTAAAAGCTCTTATAATCCTAATATATTATAATATAATATAATCAGAAAGAGCAGAAGGAATTTCTGAACTTTGCATCTATTAACCTAAATTGGGGGAAAGTGATCTAGCAAAGAGTGTGCTATATAGTGACCAAGCATTGTGATTTTAAAAACTCAGACCTGTCCTGGCCATGAATTATGGGAATTTTTTAAAACTTTCCAAACTTTGGCATCCCATATATATCTTCCAGATTATTCTTGCACCCAGAATTGGCAACAAAATCTGGAAAAATCATGTATTCAATTTTTGGGGGGGATGGGGTGGGGAAGAGAATAGTCAAGGTATGAGCTGTTGAATCCCTGAAGATAATCTTATAGATTATTTTGATTCAGAAGAGTATATACCCATCATTTAGAAAAACACAGGAGGTCATAGTAGAGTAAGGTCAGTCAATGTCCTGTTGTCAAAAATCTTGGCCTCCATTTTACAACTTTTTATGGAAGGCAGGTCTTTCTTTTTATCTCTTCCCTACTGCTATTTCTACAGACTTGTGGGGAAGTTTTCAACCTCTGGCCTTTTTCTTCAACCTTCTTTCACTTCTCTAGATTCAAATAATCTCGACAAGCACCCCCTCACCTTGGAGGACCTGATCTGCTATAGCTTCCAAGTGGCCAAAGGCATGGAGTTCCTTGCTTCCAGAAAAGTGAGTGTTTATTCTTCTGTTTCTTTCATTTTTACTATTTATGGAGGTATATTTCCGTGATACCAGTAACCATAAATAGCTTTTTAAATAGTGCACTCTTATGCTTGTTTGTCTTCCTTTTTTGAATTGTTATTTGATTAATTCATATATGTTCACCCTACAGACAGCTACTCATCTGCCTACCTACAGTTGTTAGGGACTTACTTTTCAAACTCCAATCTGAGAGATGGCTGGAATATTTCATTCCAGTAGTGCAGGTTATTATATATTGAAATAAACATTTTCAGCAAATATCTGTTGATTGCTTATTATGTTATCTATGCTAACAGCTGGAGATACAGACATTAAAGATACTAATTCTTTTTCCTAAGAATCCACTTATGTAGACAGATACTATATATAACAAAATAGGTTGGATCCTATGAGAGAAGTATGAAATAAGTGCTTTGTGACTATATGGAAGGAAGTCTAGATAATTTATTGTCTTCTCAGAGGACTTTGTATTTAAGCAATATCATGATGGCTTGAACACAAGGAAATTTTCTATAGTTCTCAAGACTAGAGCATAGGATGCATGGAGGTGTGGGGATGAGAAACTGTAGCTAAACAGAGAGCTTGACATTGATTATGAAAAGCTTTAAACATCATACAAAGAAATGTGAACTTTGATGGTTTCCAATCACCACAAAATAAAAGTTTTAAGTAGGAGCACACTCAGGTTTGTGTTTAAGGAACTGGACTTTGGGACTAGAGTGGACTATTGAGTAGTTCATGGGGCTAGACTGGAGGCATAGGTAACAGTTAGATCACCATTGCAATGGTCCCAATGAGGGAAAGGAAAGGTCTCTGTGACCCATATTACTAGCAGTGGAATGCATTGGAAAGAATAGATTTATGTTCCAGGGTTCAAAGGACAAAACATATTAGTGTAGCCAAATGGGAGAAACCATTCCATGTAATGGAGATTCTGCCCACCCAGCCAAATTTCAGAACAGACCAACTCATCAGTCTCTCAGCAAATTTTAGCTTGATCACATTTTCTCAGGCTGAGCACTTCTAAGACACTTTCCTGTCCTGAATTTTCATGCCTTTCCCCTCCACACTCAGTACTCAGCATGTCTCCTTGCTGAGAATCGGTAAACCTGCACCATCCTAGGGCCTAGCAATTATCTGAGCCACATTTGTCTCTTTTCTTTAGTGCATTCATCGGGACTTGGCCGCTCGGAACATCCTTCTAGCTGATAATAACATTGTGAAGATCTGTGACTTTGGTTTGGCCAGAGACATCTACAAAGACCCCGACTATGTCTGGAAAGGAGATGTAAGTGCAAGGTTCACTGGCACAATGCCCTAGGCTCAGGCTCTTGGGCTCTGTTGGTGTTATGGATGTTATTTTCATGGCTCTCTCCCATTTTGGTTTTCTAGGCAAGACTCCCCCTTAAGTGGATGGCACCTGAAGCCATTTTTGACAAGGTTTATACTACTCAGAGTGATGTGTGGTCATTTGGCGTCTTGCTGTGGGAAATATTCTCTCTGGGTAAGTGTATCTCTTTATGGCCATTCCCTCACCATTCCAAGTCAACACTGACTATAAGCTCAGAACTTAAAAGACCTTGGTCTGTGGATATAATGGAATCAGATAGAAAACCATTGTGACCAAGAACCAACAAAAACTGTCTCGTTCTTTTACTGATTGATCAAATTTACTGAAAAAATATTTATTGAGGACCTATTATGTGCCAGGCATTCTAAGTGCTGGGGATTCAGTGGTAAACAAAACAGATGGTAATCCCTGCCACCATGGAGCTTGCATTCTAGTCAGAATAGACTGAACATAAACAATTAACAAATAATATATGGAAAATTTTTTTCAAGTTTACAAAAACTTTAATAGTACAAATTATCCAGATTGCAGATTATCAAAAGATCATCTCAATAAAGTCCACATTAAAAAAAGGACAAAGCATAAAATAACCCAAAAACAATGAAAAGAGGAAAACAACATAAAGGAAATTCATCAACAAAGCTCTGAAACTTAAAACTGGAGACAGATGGAAATAAGACATTTATACAACGCACTCATCCACTTTTGCCTTATCTGTTCTGGGGCTTGATTTTTGATCACATTTCTTATCTTTATCATGTACCTGGCCATTTTCTTGACCCTTGAATTTTTGGTTTTCTTTTTCAACTGAGAATCTGGTCTCCTCGTCCTCCTTATTTTTCAATGTGGGGAACTTCAATTCATTGTCCTGAATACTTTGTTTTCTTTTTGAGAATGGACTTTGATCTCCATCAGCCTTTTTATCCCTGTTATTATTTGAACTATTACGATCAGGATTTTTAGAGCACATTCTCTTCTCACCCTCAGAATTTTCTGTGTGAACTCTTACTTTCGTTTTTTATTTATTGATTAAGGTATTACATATGTGTCCTTATCCCCACATTGCCCCCCACACCCCCACTCATGCCCTCAACCCCCTGGTGTCTGTGTCCATTGGTTAGGCTTATATGCATGCATACAAGTCCTTTGGTTGATCTCTCCCCCTTACCCACACCCTCCCCTACCTTCCCTCTGAGGTTTTATAGTCTGATCAATGCTTCTCTGTCTCTAGATCTGTTTTTGTTCATCAGTTTATGTTGTTGATTATATTCCACAAATAAGTGAGAGCATGTGATATTTATCTTTCTCCGACTGGCTTATTTCGCTTAGCATAATTATGCTAGTTAAGGCAGTGTGAAGAAAACTTAGAAGAGAGTTAGGGAGTGTTGGGATGGAGCAGAACATGGATTAAATTTTAAATTGGGTGGTTAAAGAGGGCCTTACATAAAGTGAAATGCTTCAGTAAAGACCTGAAGAGTGAATAAACGAGCCACAAACCTATCTGGGAGAAGAAATTTTTAAGCCAGGGAAATAGCAAATGGAGTGTGCCCAGTAAGTTTAAGGATCAGGCAGGAGACTACTGTGGCTAGAGTGGAGGAGTAAGAGTAGCTGGAGGTGAGGTTAGAGACGGAAAGAGGTAAATACATCAGACAGGGCTTTGTTGGCACAGAGAGATTAACTTTTTAAAAAATGTACTGTTGGCACTATTACAGACATCTTCCTCCCATCCTTTGCCCACCTCTCCTTTAAAAAGACTTTTCAAAGAGCCAGAATTTGATCCCAGTCTATCTGATTCCCAAACCCCACTTTTAACCACCATGCATACTGCCAAGCTTACTCAAGCCATATGTGGTGTTAGTGTTTCAAAATCCTATGGAGCCCTGAAGAATGTTGCACAGCAAAACTTGAAACCAGTCCTCCAGACTCCCAGTCCCACATTCCTGATACTTGGAAGAAAACCTTCAAAGATTTTAGGAAGCCTAGAGATGATGTGATACAGGCTTTTTAAAAAGAAAACAATGCTCTGACATGTATTAGTCTGCATCCCACATCATGACCCTGAATCAAAGGCTTGTCTGTGGTGCCAAGGGATTTTTAAAAATATATATTTTTATTGATTTCGGAAAGGAAAGGAGAAGTAGAGAGAGATAGAAACATCAATGATGAAAGAGAATTGTTGATTGGCTGCCTCGCTTGCAACCTTGGCATGTACCCAGACCAGGAATCGAACTGTGACCTCCTGGTTCATAGGTCGACACTCAATCACTGAGCCACACTGGCCAGGCCCGAGGGATTTTTATTAAAATCATCCAGGTAGGCCTGTTTGGGAGCCAGGTGCACCTAACTCTGATGATAAATATTTTCTTAAGTATCTATGTCACAATATAGATGAGGATTCAAATGTTTATAGATCACTGAGATTTAAAGTAATTGGAAGATATTTGTCTTGTCCACAGAGGCTGCTTTTGCCTTCATCTGGAATGTCTGGTCTCTCTGTCTAGTCCAGGGGTGGGCAAACTTTTTGACTCGAGGGCCACAATGGGTTCTTAAACTGGACCGAAGGGCCGGAACAAAAGCATGGATGGAGTGTTTGTGTGAACTAATATAAATTCAAAGTAAACGTCATTACATAAAAGGGTACGGTCTTTTTTTTTTTTTAGTTTTATTCATTTCAAACGGGCTGTATCTGGCCCGCGGGCCGTAGTTTGCCCACGGCTGGCTAGTCTCTGAGATGAAAAGTATTTAAGAGGTGGAGAAAGAAAAGATGTTTGAGCAAAGGGGAAACAAAACAATTTGGTTTTTACCCAAGTAACATGTGGAATCAAAAGCTGAAGCAGTAAATTAGGACAGTGTCAATAAGAAATATTGATATACCAAACAACTTGAATTTCAGAATAGGCTTCTCCATACTGGATCTTTGCTCAGAAAGGAACATCTTCCCACCACCCATCCTACACACATAGCCTTTTGAGAATAGGCTTCATTGGGAAGAAGTAAGATATTTGCTAGCACTGCTTTCTCCAAAACTTCCGGGGATTGAGAAGCACTGACTCCATGCTATCCAGTGTGCTCAGGAAAGCAAAGCAACATTTTGAGTCAGATGAATGTTAAACTGTTCTTTTAACATTTTTTGATGGAAATGTCTTGGATTACACAATTCTTTGCCTCAGTAAATTCTTTCAATCTGCTATTGCTCCTACTGCCATCCCCTCTGATACTCCTCTATTTTTTCTTATCTTTTTCTTTCACCTTTGTTAAATTAACTTCTAGCAGGATCTGAATTCCATAACCCTTGATACCCATATCCACTGATCATATTATGTCTTCGGTAACACCACGACTTTTATTTTTCTTGGTTATTTTTCTGGTAGCTGGAGTTCATAGGTTTTCATGACTATTTCCATGAACAGATCCTGTTTCTATAAGTTGAGCTAGTTAAAAGCTCAGATAAGAAGATGAACAGAATGTTATCAAATATCATCTCACTATTAAATCATAACACATGGAAGAAAACAATACTTTTTATTTAAGAAGTTTAGCATTTGTAGAAAGTACATAATGAATAGGTTAAAATGCTCCATAATTGCAAAGTATTGAACCAATTAAAGAGATTACTATTATCTCATTTAATTGTTGCAACTTCCTGTGAGCTAGAATAGACATTATTATCCACAATTTGTAGATGAGGAAGCTGAGCTTCAAAGAAGTACTGATATACCTGAGGCCACACAAAAACTAGTAGGCGCAGTTGGGATTCAAACTCTAAATGTGATATTAGATTCAATGTCCTTTCTTTTTTAAAAAAAAAATATTTTATTGATTTTTTTACAGAGAGGAAGGGAGAGGGATAGAGAGTTAGAAACATCAATGAGAGAGAAACATTGATCAGCTGCCTCCTGCACACTCCCTACTGGGGATGTGCCCGCAACCAAGGTACATGCCCTTGACCAGAATCGAACCTGGGACCCTTGAGTCCCCAGGCCGACGCTCTATCCACTGAGCCAAACCTCCTTCCTGCTCCCCACCCCCCGTTAACCTCTTTCAGCCTGCTCCAGTCTCCCCCCACCCCGCAGGCCCTCACCACCTTATTGTCTGTGTGCACGGGTTATGCATATATGCATACAAGTTCATTGGTTGATCTCTTCCCACCAATCCTCCCCTGCCTTCCCTCTGAGGTTCAAGAGTCTCTTCATGCTCCTCTGTCTCTGGGTCTATTTTTGATCATCAGTTTATTTGGTTCATTGGATTCCACATATAAGTGAGATCATGTGATACTTATCTTTCTCTGATTGGCTAATTTTGCTTAGCATAATACTCTCCAGGTCCATCCATGCTGTTGCAAATGGTAAGAGTTCTTTATCTTTTACAGCAGCGTAGTATTCCATTGTGTAGATGTACCAATGTTTTTTAATTCACTCATCTGCTCATGGGCACTTAGGCTATTTCCATATTTTAGCTATTATAAATTGTGCTGCTATGAACATAGGGTGCATATATTCTTTCTGATGGTGTTTCAGTTTTCTTAGGATATATTCCTAAAAGTGTGATCACTGGATCAAATGGGAGTTCCATTTTTAATTTTTTGAGAAAACTACATACTGTTTTCCACAGTGGCTGCACCAGTCTGCATTCCTACCAGCAGTGTACTAGAGTTCCCTTTTCTCCACAATCTCGCCCACACTTGTCATTTGTTGATTTGTTAATAATAGCCATTCTGACAGGTGTGCAGTGATAGCTCATTGTCATCCCAAAGCAATCTACAGATTCAATGCAATATCTATTAAAATACCAATGACATATTTCACAGACCCAGAACAAACTCCAAAAATTTATATGGAACCAAAAAAGGCCCCGAATGGCCACAGCAATCTTGAGAAAGAAGAATAAAGTTGGAGGAATCACAATGCCAGTTATACTACAATGCCACTGTACTTAAAAGATCCTGGTACTGGCATAAGAACAGGCATATAGATCAATGGAACAGAACAGAGAACCCAGAAATTGACCCAAGCCAGTATGCTCAATTAATATTTGACAAAAGAGGCAAGAGCATACATTGGAGCAGAGACAGGCTCTTCAGTAAATAGTGTTGGGAAAATTGGACAGGTACATGCAAAAATATGAAACCACCAATTTACACTATACACAATAATAAACTAAAAGTGGATAAAAGACTTAAATGTAAAATGTTAAACCATAAAAGTCCTAGAAGCAGCAATAGGCACCAAAATCTCAGACATCTCTTGTAGCAATATGTTTACCAATACATCACATAGGACAATGGAAACTAAGGAGAAAATAAACAAATGGGACTACATTAAAATAAAAAGCTTCTGTACTACAACAGAATCCATCAACAAAATAACAAGAGAGCCCACTGCATGGGAGAACATATTTGCCAATGATACATCCGATAAGGGTTAATCTCCAAAATATATAGGGTACTCATACAACTTGAAAAAAGAAAGACAAATAATCCAATTTATTTGTTTATTTATTTATTTTTATTTATTTATTTTAATCCTCACCTGAGGATATTTTCCCATTGATTTTTAGAGGGAGTGTAAGAGAAAGGGAAAGATAGAGGGAAATATCGATGTGAGAGAAACACATGGATTGGTTCTCTCCTGCAGGAGCCCCAACCAGGGCCTAAGCCAGGGAGGAGCCTGCAAACCAAGATATGTGCCTTTGACCGGAATTGAACCCTGAACCCTTTGGTCCTTCTGCAGGCCAATGTTCTACCCAGTGAGCAAAACTGGCTAAGGCTATTTTTATTTTTGAGCCAGCATTTGGAAAGACAGTAACATTTAAGATGAAAGTATCAATAGCAGGACCCAAATGGTGGGTCTGTGGGCTCCACTTTATTGAAATAATTACAGAAATTGGAGGAAAGCATTTTATTGTCTTCTAAGGAAAAATACAAAATAAGACAGGGTAGGTGAGGATAGCAGAGTTTCTAAACTACAAGTTTACATTTCTAGAACATACTATGTGAAGTTAAGAGACCCAAACTCATAAAATCATTTACATTAAAAATGTATACAGTTCTTTTTATGTTATATCTCAATGAAGCTGTTGCATAAAGCCAAGAGACATATGAAAAAATGTTATAAGTCACTAATCAATGTCCTTTCTTATAAAGAACACTTTCCTTGGGCCCTAACTGGTGTTGTTCATTGGATAGAGAGTCAGCCCTCATACCAAAGGGTAACAGGTTTGATTCCTGGTCAAAGTGTATACCTTGGTTGTGGTTCTATCCCCTGCCCCAGTTGTGGCAAGTGCTGGAGACAACCGATTGATATGTTGCTCTCACATTGATGTTTCTCTCTCTCTCTCTCTCTCTCTCTCTTTCTCTCTCTCTCTCTCTCTCCCCCCCTAGCTCCATTCCTTCAACTCTCTAAAAATCAGCCCTGGACGGCTTGGCTCAGTGGATAGAGCATCGGCCTGGGGACTGGAGGGTCCCAGGTTCGATTCTGGTCAAG
>NW_005358217.1:129663-131149 GCF_000412655.1 Myotis brandtii
ACTCTTTATCCCTCTCCCTTCCTCTCTGTAAAAAATCAATAAAACATATTTTAAAAAAAATAAAATAAAAATCAATGGAAAAAATATCCTCTGGTGAGGATTAACAAAAAAACAACAACAACAAAGACTTTCCTTGGAATAAACACTTCAGTCATTGAGAAACTGAGGCCAATAGATATAGCTCTCTGATTTCAAGCAGAGGCTGTGTTCAAGTTTAAACTCCTAAGGATAAGATAATCAATATACTTATATAAAAGACACCACATCTATATGATGCATCTTAGCATCCATTCAGATAAAAATGGTTCCCTAGGTATCCAATTACATTCTACAGATTCGGGTAATTTATAATAATGATCCTGAAGGTACCAGCTCCCAATTTCCTATTCCACTAGCTTACATATCTTTACTGGACCTCAATTCACAATCGATGCAATTGAGTTTTTGAGCTACATGGGCTCTGAGTTCCTCTTCATCCAGAAAAACCTGTGATTACAATGCCAGGATGAGCTTCTAATGAGCTGTTGGTGCCCAAGGTAGTAACACCCCTCTCTAGACCCAGAAAGCAAGGGAGACAGATTAAATGTGAAAAGTTCCTTCTGGATATGTCATTCTGTGGTACTGTAGGAATGGTTCTTTTGCTTCTGGAATGGATCATATAACTTTTAACCAGATCTAATCTTCCAACACCTGCATTCTTTTATCAAAGCCCTTTTGGCTTCAAGTTTGAACTCTGGCCTTCTGACTATACTTTGTGATGAGAAAAGCAAATGGCTCTCTGTAGCCCCAAGTACAATTCTTTGACTATGGTATTTCAGTCTTACTGATGTGGGCAAAGGCAAGAGTTTCCAAAAAGCTGTGCACCTGGGGTCAAGCCTGAGAAAGAGCACTGTTTGTGAAACTAGAACATAAGGAAGAAACACCCTAACGAGGTGCACATATTTTTTCCTTATATGTCAAATTCAACAGCAAATATATATTAAATGCCTATTATATGCTAGATTCTATCCTTTGAACTAAGGATACCTATCTGTGATCAAAACTGATAAAAATACCTGCTTTTAAGGAGCTTGTATTCTACCATGGAATATTTATATTAATTAAGTAATTAATATAATATTTAGCTAGGACAGTGGTCAGCAAATCGCGGCTCGCGAGCCACATGCGGCTTTTTGGCCCCTTGAGTGTGGCTCTTCCACAAAACACCATGTGCGGTATTTTAAATATGAGGGAAGCTTTTCTCAACAGGTTTCAGGAGTTCAGAAACAGCAAAGCGACGTTAGCCTTTGTTAAAAAACCTCTCAATGCTACTGTAACAGAATTAAATTTTTCTCCCTTTAGTATTGACATTGGCAACTTTGAAATGCAATTGCTGGATTTAAAAAACAAAGAACTGTGGAGCTCGAAATTTGAATGTCTTTGTGCTGATATAGAAATATTGGAGAAAAACAAATGTGAACTTAGTTCACAGCACAAGTGGTCTGCT
>NW_005358217.1:131663-137917 GCF_000412655.1 Myotis brandtii
GGCAAACTGCGGCTCGAGAGCCACATGCGGCTCTTTTGCCCCTTGAGTGTGGCTCTTCCTAAGCCTTAGGAGTACCCTAATTAAGTTAATAACAATGTACCTACCTATATAGTTTAAGTTTAAAAAATTTGGCTCTCAAAAGAAATTTCAATTGTTGTACTGTTGATATTTGGCTCTGTTGACTAATGAGTTTGCCGACCACTGAGCTAGGAGAATAGAGTGTGATAGGGGAATATTATTTCAGAGAATGGCAAAGAAGGTTTCTCAGACAGAGTGACATTTGAGCAAAGATTAGAAGAAAGTGTGGTCACTAGCCAATTGGCCATCTGGAAAGAGACCATTCCAGGAATAGGGAAGAGTCAATTCAAAGGCCCTAAGGCTAAAACATGTTTCATGTGTAAAGAAGAACAGTGAGATGGCCATTACAGCTGGAAGGCACTAGGTCAGTGGTTCTCAACCTTGGCTGCACATTAGAATCACCTGGGAATCTTTTTAAAATCTTGATTTCTGGGCCTCATCCTCCGGAAATTCTGTTTCTTTGTTATGGGGTGGGGCCACAACATTCATAACAAAGAAAATTAGTAACAAAGAAACAATTTCCAGAGGATGAGGCCCAGAAATCAGGATTTTAAAAAGATTCTCAGGTGACTCTAATGTGCAGCCAAGGTTGAGAACCACTGCACTAGGTGAAGGGGAAAGTGATAGAGGATGAGGATAGATAGGTAGCAAAGAAAAATTTCATGTGGTGCCTTATAGGCCATGGTAAGGACTTTGGATAGAGATGAAACAGAGACATATTGCCAAAGAAATTTACATGGATAAATATGACATCTGACTTCAAGTCAGACATGAGTTTAAATCTCAGTGTCATTTCTCATTTGCTGTACCATTTTTTCAGGTCACTACTCCAATGTGGGTTCTAACTTCCTCATCTAAAAATCGTGTTAATTTATATATTACAAAGTTGTTATGTTAAAGTACTATTTGAACTATAAAGTGCCATACAAATGTTCAGTGTATTCTGCAAAGAGTTGGAATTTCACTCTCTTGAATCATAGATTTTTTAATTCAGCTGGTAACACTCCAAGATGAATGGCTAAAATTATATCTAATGTCTGAACAAAAACATGAGAAAGCCAAATACTAGACCATTCATGAAAAAATACATTTCCTCTTATAGGGTATGTGAAAATTCTTATTTGTATGTACATTGTGCTAACTATATGTGATTTTTTTTTATTTAAGTGGTATAATACCATAATAGATGGAAGTTTATTGCAAAACTCATAACTGACTTAGGAAGAGAGTGAAAGAAGGCTCACAAGATTGCATCTTCACACAGGTCCTGAAAGTTGAAACTAGCTGGAGGGGAAGGATAGGCCAGTTTATAGGGTTTGAAGGACTTGCTCCTTCACAATGGCATCACAGAAGGTTCAGTGATACATCTTTGCTAATCCTTATTCAGCCTAGAGTGTTGAATCAGGCCAAAACCCTAAGTTGTAAGAAATTCCTAGGAGGATAGAAAGAGTTTTGAAGCAGAAAAATATTTAATTTGAGTGGATTTATGGTTTGCCTTACCTGTGACCAGCTATCAGGTCTAAGATGGTATCTTAATGTATCCAAGAGATAGGTTGCTGGGAGAGAAAGAGACCAAGCAAGGCACCTCCAAAGCATGGTCAAAACCTGAGACATAAGTAGCCACAATATCATGTTAAGGTATTCCTTCCAATAGCTATGATCTATTCTGGCCTTTAAAGGGGCATTGGGAGTGTTCTACATAGATGCTGACTCACATATGCCACTTAGAGACGGAAAGCTGTTTAACTGACACTTCTCACCTAATAACAGGTTTTTTTCTAGAAGAACTAGGGATGATACTCCTGTTTTCTTTTCATGAAGTCATGCCACCCACATCCTCCTCTACCTCTCATTGCTCTTCCTCTACTACCAAACATAACAAGGGTCATGTGTAGAAAAAGGTGGTTCTAGAGCCGTATCTGCCCCCTAGTATACTTTACTGGTGGATATAGGTGCTCTTTCTGAACCTAGATTAACAGAAAATTTGCAGATGGTACTAGAAGTATACCAGACTCCATGGATGGGCTCTCATGTTGAGCCCTTTGGTGAATTCTATCTCATTGTAGATCTCAGAGTACCATCATGGTGGCCTGTACAGTAGGTACTCAAAAAACAGGCTGTTTGTGGAAAGAACAAATCACAGCTTGAAACTCCCATTTTGAAACTAAGCACTTGCTTCCCAGACTGCAGTCATACCCACTGACTGAATTTGTATTCACCAACTGAACAACACCTTAGCCAAGATCCCAGTGCCAAGGTTTTGTCCCAAAACAGAGATCAGAGTTAGGATCACTTTTGATTCAGTAGAGGTAACAGACACTTACTACAGCTTTGGTAAGTGAAATATGCTGCTTAAAGGTCAATCCCAACTGTGTTTGTTCTCGTATATTTTGATCATTCAATCCCCAATACTTTTCACAGCCTCTATTCTTCATCCTAGAGCTAGGAAGAACAATTTACTATTATGAAAACCCAGGCAATAGATTTAACATTCCTAAAGTCACTTTCAATGATAAAGGCTTAAATTCTGACATCATAATAAAGTAAAACCCGGTTCATACTAACTTAACCTCTATTAGCATCATCATCATAAACCATTGATTTTTAAAAATTTAAATTCTTTATTGTTTAAAGTATAACATGAGTCTCCTTTTTCACCAATTGACCTCTCCCCGGCCACCCCCACCCCCCAGCACATACCCTCACCCCCCTACTGTCTGTGTCCATTGGTTATGCTCATATGCATGCATACAAGTCCTTTGGTTGATGATTTACCCACTCACCCACCACTTTCCCTCATAGGTTGGACAGTCTTCCATGCTTCTATGACTCTGGTTCTGTTTTTGTTCATCAGTTTATGTTGTTTATTATATTCCACAAATGAGTGAGATCATGTGGTATTTATCTTTCTCTGACTGGCTTATTTTGCTTAACATAATGCTCTCAAGTCCATCCATGCTGTTGCAAATGGAAAGAATTTCTTCTTTTTTACAGCAGTGTAGTATTCCATTGTGTAGATGTACCACAGTTTTCTAATCCACTCATCAGCTGATGAGCACTTAGGTTGTTTCCAAATCTTAACTATTGTAAATTGTGCTGCTATGAACATAGGGGTGCATAAATCCTTTCTGATTGGTATTTCTGTTTTCTTGGGATATATTCCTAGAAGTGGGGTTACTGGGTCAAATGGAAGTTCCATTTTTAATTTTTTTGAGGAAACTCCATACTGTTTTTCCACAGTGGCTGCACCAGTCTGCATTCCCACCAGCAGTGTAAGAGGGTTCCTTTTTCTCCACATCCTTGCCAGCACCTGTCATTTATTGATTTGTTGATGATTGCCATTCTGACAGGTGTGAGATGGAACCTCATTGTTGTTTTGATTTGCATCTCTCAGATTGATGAGTGACTTTGAGCATGTTTTCATATGTCTCTTGGCCTTCTGTATGTCTTCTTTCAAAAAGTGTCTGTTTAAGTTTTTTGCCCATTTTTTTATTGAATTGTTTATCTTCTTTTGGTTAAGGTGTATGAGTTCCCTATAAATTTTGGAGATTAAACCCTTATCAGATGTAACATTTGCAAATGCTAGTATGTTCCCCCAAGCAGTGGGCTCTATTGTTGTTTTGTTGATGGTTTCTTTTGCAATGCAGAAGCTTTTTATTTTTATGTAGTCCCATTTGTTTATTTTCTCCTTAGTTTCTCTTGTCCTAGGAGATGTGTCCGTATATGTCTTATATTTTGCTGCCTATGGATTCTTCTAAGATTTGTATGGTTTCTGGCTGTACCTTTAAGTCTTTTACCCATTTTGAGTTTATTTTCATGTATGGTGTAAGTTGGTGGTCTAGTTCATTTTTTGTGTGTGTGTACCTGTCCAACTTTCCCAACACCATTTATTGAGGAGACTGTCTTGACTCCATTGTATGCTCTTGACTCCTTTATCAAACATTAATTGAATATAATGGCTTGGGTTGATTTCTGTATTCTCTGTTCTGTTTCATTGGTCTATATGTTTGTTCTTGTTTCAGTACCAGGCAGTTTTGAGAACAGTGGCTTTGTAATACAGCTTGATATTTGGTATTGTGATCCCTCCAACTTTGTTCTTCTTTCTCAGGATTGCTGAGGCTATTTGGGGTCTTTTTTTTTCCAGATGAATTTTTGGAGAGTTTTTTCTAGGTCTGTGAAATATGCCTTTGGTATTTTAATTGGGATTGCATCTAATCTATAGATTACTTTCAGTAGTATGGACATTTTAATGATGTTGTTTCTACCAACCCATGAACATGGTATGTTCTTCCACTTGTGTATATCTTCCTCTATCTCATTTTTCAGCATCCAGTAGTTTTCCAAATACAGGTCTTTTATTTCCTTAGTTAAGTTTATTCTTAGGTACCTTAATTTTTTTGTTGCAGTGGTAAATGGGATTGCTATTTTAGTTTCTATTTCTGTGAGTTCTTTATTGGTGTATAAGAATGTCATAGGTTATTGGGTGTTAATTTTGTATCCTATTTCATTGCTGAATTCATTTATTAAATCTAGTTTTTTTAATGGAGATTTTAGGAATTTCTATGTACAATATCCTGTAAACTGCAAATAATATCAGTTTTACTTTTTCTTTTCCAATTTGGATGCCTTTTATTTCTTTTTCTTGTCTGACTACTATGGCTAGCACTTCCAATACTATGTCAAACAGGAGTGGTGAAAGTGGGCATCCTGTCTTGTTCCTGTTCTTAGGGGAAATGATTTTAATATTTGCCTATTGAATATGATGTTGGCTATAGGTTTGTCATATAAGGCTTTTATTATGTTGAGGTATGATCCCTTTATTCCCACTTTGCTGAGAGTTTTTTTTATCAAAAAAGGGTGTTGGATTTTGTGGAATGCTTTTTCTGCATCAATTGATATGATCATGTGGTTTTTGTCTTTCAATTTGTTTATGTGATGTATCACGTTTACTGATTTGCAGATATTGTACCAACCTTGCATCTCCAAAATAAATCTCACATGGTCATGTTATATGATCTTTTTCATGTATTTCTGGATGCAATTTGCTAATACTTAGTTGAGGAGTTTAGCATCTATGTTCATCAGGGATATTGGCCTGTAATTTTCATTGTAGTGTCTTTATCTGATATTAAAATTAGGTAATACTGGCTTCATGGAAAGAGCTTGGAAATGTTCCTTCCTTTTGAATTTTTTGGAATAGTCTGATGAGGATTGGTGTTAGTGTTTGGTAAAACTCCCCTGTGAAGCCATTCAGAGCAGGGCTTTTATTTGCTGGAAGTTTATTTTTTTTATTACTGTTTCAAGTTTATTGGTAGCTATAGGCCTATTCAAGTTTTCTGATTCTTCCTGATTGAGTTTTGGCAGATTGTATTTTTCTAGGAATATGTACATCATGTCTAGTTTGTTTGAATAGATTTGTACATAGTATTTTCCCCCCAATCCTTTGTATTTCTGTGGGGTCGGTTGTTACTTCACCTCTTTCATTTCTGATTTTATTTGGGTACTCTCACTTTGTTTTTTGGTGACCCTGGTTAGAGGTTAATCAATCTCATTTATCCTTTCAAAGAACCAGCTCTTGGTTCTTCTTCTTGTTGCTGTATTTTTAGTTTCTAAAGTTTTAAGGTTAGATAACTTATTACCAGTTTTTGTTGTTTTTTTGAGGTAGGCCTGTAGTGTTAAAAACTTCACTCTCAGGACTGCTTTCATTGTTTCCTTAGATTTTGGATTTTTGTGTTTTCATTGTCATTTGTTTCCAATATGTTTTTTATTTCTTTTTTATATCTGTTTGGTAACCCAGTCATTGTTTAATAGCATTCTATTTAGCCTCCAAGTGTTTGATTTTTTATTGTTTTTATTGTAGTTGATTTCTAATTTTATGCCATTGTGATCTGAGAAAATGCTTGATATGATTTCAATCTTCTTGAATTTGTAGAGACTTCACCTGTGTCCTAATATGTGGTCTATTTTCAAAAATGTTCCATGGGCACTTGAGAATAATGTACATTCCTTAGCTTTGGGGTAAAATGTTCTAAAGATGTCAATTTATTCTATCTGATCTAGTGAATCATTTAGGATTGCTGTTTCTTTACTGATTTTTTGTCTAGAGCAGTGGTTCTCAACCTTCTGGCCCTTTAAATACAGTTCCTCATGTTGTGACCCTAACCATAAAATTATTT
>NW_005358217.1:137972-142466 GCF_000412655.1 Myotis brandtii
CTGATATGCAGGATGGTCTTAGGCGACCCCTGTAAAAGGGTCGTTCGACCGCCAAAGGGGTTGCGACCCACAGGTTGAGAACCGCTGGTCTAGAGGGTTTATCCAGTGATGTCAGTGGAGTATTAAAGTCCCCTACTATGATTGCATTGCTTTCTATCTCTCCTTGGATATCTTCCAGAAGATTTTTATGTATTTGGGTGTTCCTGTATTGGGTGCATATATGTTTTCTAGAATTATATCCTCTTGTTGAATCAATCCCTTTTGTATTATGAAGTGGCCCTCCTTATCACTTGTTATGGCCTTCACTTTGAGGTCAATTTTGTAAGATTAACTATTGCTACCCCTGAATTTGTTTCATTTCCATTTGCCTGAATTTTTTTTCCCATCCCTTCACTTTCAGTCTGTGCGAGTCATTTGTTCTAAGGTGGGTCTCCTTTAGACAGCACATATATAGGTCATGGTTTCTTATCCATTCAGCCACCCTATATTTTTTGATTGGAGCATTTAATCCATTACATTTAACGTTATTATTGACTAGATGCCCATGCACGAAATCTGTACAAGGGGGTGTGTGTGTCCCTCAGCCCAGCCTGCACCCTCTCTAATCTGCGACCCCTCGAGGGATCGGGCCTAAACGGGCAGTCGGATATCCCTCTCACAATCCAGGACTGCTGGCTCCAAACCGCTCGCCTGCCTGCCTGATTGTCCCTAACCGCTTCTGCATGCCAACCTGATCACCCCTAACCACTCCCCTGCCAGACTGATCGATGCCTAACTGCTCCCCTGCCAACCTGGTTGCCCCCAACTGCCCTCCCCTCAAGGCCTGGTCCCCCTCAACTGCCCTCCCCTCCAAGCCTGGACCCCACAACTTCCCTCCCCTGCAGGCCTAGTTGCTCCCAACTGCCCTCCCCTGCAGGCATGGTTGCCCTTAACTGCCCTCCCCTGCCTGCCCGGTCACCCCTAACTGCTCTTCCCTGCTGGCTTGGTCCCCCCCAACTGCCTTCCCCTGCAGGCCTGGTCCACCCCACCTGTCCTCCCCTGCAGGCCTGGTCACCCACAACTGCCTTCCCCTGCTGGCCATCTTGTGGTGGCCATCTTGTGACCACATGGGGGCAGTCATCTTGTGTGTTGGAGTGATGGTCAATTTGCATATTACCTCTTTATTATATAGGATAGGTACTTGTTTGTTGCAATTTTTATTCTTTATGCCTGTGTTCCTATCTCCCTTTATATTTCTTCTTTTAACAACAGTCCCTTTAGCATTTCTTGCATTGCTGGCTTGGTGGTAATAAACCTCCTTACCTTTTTCTATGATGCTCCTGATTTCCCCTTCAATTTTTTTTTTAATATATTTTATTGATTTTTTACAGAGAGGAAGGGAGAGGGATAGAGAGTTAGAAACATCGATGAGAGAGAAACATCGATCAGCTGCCTCCTGCACACCTCCTACTGGGGATGTGCCCGCAACCCAGGTACATGCCCTTGACCGGAATCGAACCTGAGACCCCTCAGTCCGCAGGCCGATGCTCTATCCACTGAGCCAAACCTGTTAGGGCTCCCCTTCAATTTTGAATGATAGCCTTGCTGGATAGAGTATTTCTTGGATTAGCCCTTTGTTTTGCATTACTTTGTATACTTCATTCCATTCTCTTCTGGCCTGATGTGTTTCTTTTGAGAAATCAGTTGATGCAAGAACCCTTTCTGTCTCTCTGTGGCAGCCCTTAATATTCCTACTTTGTCGTTGATCTTTTCCAATTTAATGATGATGTGTCTTGGTGTTGGTCTTTTGGGGTTCATCTTGTTTGGGACTCTGTGTGCTTCTTGGACTTTTGTGAGTTGTTTTTCCCAAATCAGGGAAGTTTTCTGTCATTATTTCTTCAAACAGTTTTTATATTCCTTGCTCAGCTTCCTCTCCTTCTGGCACGCATATTATGTGAATATTGTTTGATTTAGTGTTGTCTTAGAGTTCCCTTAGACTCTCTTCCTTCTTTTTAATATTTTTTTTTCCAGTTGCTGCTCTGCTTGGATATTTTTTTCTACCTTGTCTTCTAACTCGCTGATTCAGTCCTCAGCTTCTTCTAGTCTACTGTTTAAACCTTCCATTGTGTTCTTTATTTCAGTTATGTCATTCTTCATTTCCTCTTGGTTCTTACACATGTTGGTGAATTTCCTATCCTGCTATTTGATCATCCTTATAACCATTACTCTGAATTCTTTCTCTGACAAATTGCTTCTATTTCATTTAGTTCCATTTGTGGTGATTCCTCATTTTCTTTCATTTGGAGATTATTTCTTTGTCTTACCATTTTTGCTGTTCCTTATGTTTCTATGTATTAGATCAAACTGATATGCCATCCATAGTTTTTGAATCGATCTTATGGAGTAGATGATTTGTGGGTTCTAGTGGTGCAGTATCTCAGGTATCCTGGACTGGGAGTGCTAAGGAGGCACCCTACTTGAAATATTTTATTGTCCCATCTGTGGATGGAGTATTCCCTCAGGGTGTCTGATTATGTGGCTTGCTCCCTACCACGCCATGCCAAACATTGTGGAGGTGCTGACTGAACAACACAAAATACAATACAATGCAACATGGCAAAATAGGAACAGAACACGAATGTACACAAGATACCTATAACCTCAATAAAAATGACCACCATAGATAAGAGAATTAGGAGAGAAAAGAGCAGAACTAGTAGCAATAAAAGAAAGAAAAAGAAAAGGAAAGAGATAGAAAAAGAAAGAAAAGAAACAACATGGGGAGAAAACACAACAAATTATTAAAAAACAAAAAATTAAACCAAAAGCACAAATGGAAAACACACAGAAAAGGGGGAGGCAGAATCTGTAGAGGCTGATCTTAAATACAGAAAATAAGGTTAAGGAATTGGATGAATAGGGGAAGGACCACAGTTTAGTATAGAGGAGGGAGAAAAAGAATGAGTGGAACAGAAGAAAAAATTAAAATTAATTAATCAATTGAATTTTTGAAAAGGAGAGAGCATATAGGCCTGAATTTATGAAGTGAAACTAATTAAAAAATTAGGAGAAGAAAAGAACAAGAGAGGAGGGAGAAAAATTCAGGGTGCATGTTGGGGTGCAGCCTTTTATAGCTGTGGTCTTAGGTCTATATTCCCTGGGTGTCAGCTGCCTTGTGGGTTTTCCTTTTGTCAGTTGGGTGTTTTGCCTGTCACCAAGAGATGTGGCTTTGGTGCAATGCATCTTCCACCTCACCCTCTTGGCCCGGTGGCCAGGGGGCCTCTCCCACCCAGATACTTGTTCTTACCATTCTCCAGGCATCCTCTGCCCTTCTTTATTGATAATTGTCTCCTCAGCTGTGTCTAATTTGTTCATTCCGGGTGGATGGTCTCCTATTTAGTTGCTTTCCGGTCTGTCCCTGGAATGAGGTGCATGACACTTCTGCCTATTTGGCCGCCATTTTCTTTTCCTATTTGTTAACTTTTTAATTACAGCCATTCTGACAGGTGTGAGGTATTGTCTCATTATGGTTTTGATTTGCGTTTTTATGATGATTAGTGATGTACATAATTTAGATTTTGGTTGAGCATCTGCATGTCTTCTTTGGAGAAATATCTCTTCAGGTCATTTGCCCATTTTTGTTTTTGTTTGTTTTTATATGTTGAGTTGTGTGAGTTTTTTATATATTTGGGATCCCATTTGTTTATTTTTGCTTTTTATTCAGCCTTACCTAGGTATATCTATCCAAATAAAACATTTCTAAGACCAACATCAAAGAGTTTACTACCTATGTTTTTTGTAGGAGTTTTAAGGTTTCATGTCTTACATTCAGTTTTTAATCCATTTGAGTTTATTTTTTATATAGTGTAAGAAAATGGTGAAGATACATTTTTTTTGCATGTATCTACCTAGATTTCCAAGCATCATTTATTGAAGAGACTGTTATTTCCCCATTGTATATTCTTGCCTCCCTTGTCAGATTATTTGGCCATATAAGCATGAGTTTATTTCTGGTCTTTGTTAGCTTTCATACACTGTTGGTTGGAGTGTAAAATGGTGCAACCACGATGGAAAACTGTATGGAAGTTCTTCAAAAAATTGAAAATAGAACTATCATATGACCCAGCAATTCCATTTCTGGACATTTATGTGATAAAAATGAAAACACACTCTGTTCCATTGATCTATATGTCTGTTTTTTATTCCAGTACCACATTGTTTATATCTACACTAATAAAAGAGAAACATGGTAATTAGCGTACAACCGCTACCCTGTTCATTGGCTAATCAGTGAGTATATGCAAATTAACTGTCAGCCAAGATGGCGTCCGGCAGCCAGGCACTGAAGCGAGCATGAGGCTTGCTTGCTGCGGACTCCAACTTTCCCTGCCTCACTTGCCGGCCTCTCAGCTGCAACTCTAAGCAACTATGTACTATGTTGCAAATAAGAAGCTAAACAAAACCCCAGAAACCGGCTTCCATTCAGCCGGGCTCGGACCGCAACATTGTATCGAT
>NW_005358217.1:143244-148994 GCF_000412655.1 Myotis brandtii
CAACCTCCTGATCCGCCCTGCTCTGTGCATGATGGGGCGGCGCCCCAACTCCCCAATCGGCCCTGCTCTGAGCCTGACCAGGGGCTGCACTTAGGGATTGGGCCTGCCCTCTGCCACCCGGGAGCAGGCCTAAGCCAGCAGGTCGTTATCTCCCGAGGGGTCCCAGACTGCGAGAGGGCACAGGCCGGGCTGGGGGACCCCCCTCCCCCAGCCCCCCGAGTTCACAAATTTTTGTGCACCGGGCCTCTAGTTATTATATATTTTCAGTATAGTTTGTAATTAGGTACTGTGATGCCTTAAGCTTTGTTCTTCGTTCTCAAGATTACTTTGGATATTTGGTGACTTTTGTGGTTCCATAAAAATTTAGCATTATTTCTTCTATTTCTGACAAGTAATTCATTGGCATTGTGATAGATATTGTGTTGACTCTATAGATTTCTTTGGGGAGTATGGAAATTTTAACAATACTCATTCTCAAATCCATGAGCACAATATATCTTTCCATTTATATCTGTCCTCTTCAATTTCTTTTAGTTTTTACAGTACAGGTCTATCATCTCCTTGCTTAAATTTATACCTAGGTATTTAATTCTTTGTATATAATTATAAATGATATAGTTTTCTTAATTTCTCATTATGATAGCTCAGTGTTAGTGTGTAGAATTGCAACATATATTTGAACATTAACTTTGTATTTGCAACTTTGCTGAATTCATGTGTTAGTTCTATTAGTTTTTTGGTCTAGTGTCTAGGATTTTTATATAGTTTCATATCATCTGTAAATTGTGAGAGTTTTACTACTTCCTTTCTAATTTGGGTGCCTTTTTGTTCTTGTGTAATTTCTGTGGCTAGGATTTCTGATACTATGTTGAATAAAAGTGGTGAAAGAAGGCAGTCTTATTTTGTTCCTGATATTAGTAGGAAAGCTTTCAACTTTTCACCATTGAGTATAATGTTAGCTGTTAGTTTGTCATATATGGTCTTTATTATGTTGAGGTATGTTCTTTCTAAACCTAATTTGTTAAGTGCCATGTCCTTCGCAGTGGGGTTCAGGATCTGAAAGAGGGGCCGGTGCACAAATGAAAATACTATACAAGAAATATGAATTTACAAGGTCTTGGGGGCCAGGTGGAACCTCTTTCTTGAAGAGACACACTGAAATTGGGCCCTGTCTGCTTTTATTCGGTTTTAGATACACATCTTGCCTTCAGTAAAGCACGACAAACAGGTAGCAGACAGACCGTCTCTAAGGTCAATAAAGATCAGTAAAGATCACTAAGGTCCAGTAAACATTTACTTGGAGGCTATCAGGTCAGGAAATTGCTTTGAGCCACCACTATCTCAACTCGAACAATCAGTGCTTAGCATCAGCCCTGCTAATGCTTAAGGTCCATTGGCCTCCCGTGTTCCTTGGTGCACACTCATGACAGTATTGGCAAGTGGTGGCTTCCCACAGTTAAGTAGTTTTTTAAAGTCATGAATGGTTTCTATGTTTTTGTTAATAGTTTCTCTCTCTCTCTCTCTCTCTCTCTCTCTCTTCCCCCCCCCCTCTCTCTCTCTGAGGTATAGTGGTAAGATGTATTGAAGTAAAAACCAAGAACTGTCTTCAGGTGCCTGATGGTCTCATCCATTACCAGGGGTGTTAGCTCGGTCTTGTCCTTGTAATCTTACATTGGTGAATGGAATAAGTCCAGGGCCTAGTGAGAATAAGTGCCCACCAGGAGGGTCAGGATCCAGAATTGTAGCACTATCACCCTTGGCTCTGGTAGTCCAGCATAGTCTCTACTCATATCTGGTTAGCTTAGTTTCTGTTCCTGACTGTGCTCCACTGGGATTGCACTTGGGGACCTAGGACCGGGCTTGGAGTCATGCTTGAGCCTACATGGATGCCAGGCCTACATGGTTGCCTGTTGGTTTGCCTGTTCTCGCATGTTCTCTCCCCATAGCATAGTTTCATTTTGTTTATGTATTGTTTTTCTGGTTTTATTTAGTTAACTTTCTGTGTTCTTCTGTAAGATCATTATTTTGAATTATTTTTCAGGCAATTTATAGATCTTCATTTTTAGGGTCAGTTTCTGGAGATTTATTTTGTCCCTTTGGTAGTGTCATATTTCCCTGATTCCTTGTGTTTCTTGTAGCTTTGTATCAGTATCTGCACTCTTAATAAAATAGACACTGTTTCCATTCTTTAAAGACTATCTTTGGCAATCTCTCATTCTTTTTTATGTATGTGCACATTTCTGTCCTCTCACTCCCTCTTGTGAAAAAAGCCTCAGGATTTTGTGCCTTCTCCCAATATTTTAGAGCCATGCTTGACGCTGCAAATTACCCAACTCTTTCCCCTAGGGCAGTGAACTCATATGCTATGACATTTGGTAGAACCCCACGTTCCTCCCTATCTCCTGAATAAGAAAACTCAGGATTGTGTGCCATTTCTCAATCCCATTGAGCTGTGCTGGGTACTGATAGCTATATTCCTTTTTTTCCCTAGGGCAGTAGGCACAATAGATTCTTATGAAATAACATCCAAAGGAAGTTTTTCTAACTTCTAAATTAGTCAGGATACATATCTTAAACAGAAATTTGTTTGTTTCCCTCAACCTAGCAAATCTTTCTAACTTTACAGATGAAATCACAAGTTGAAAGTCATGTTTTGCCTTAATAAATTCATGAGAGTTCAACAAATTTACCCTGGATACCATGTTTTGTATTATTTTGGTCTTCTATCCACCAAGAGTGTGAAACTATGGAAAGGAATTGCATTTTTATGATTATACTTTTAGTATGAATTTGTTGAGGAAGTACACATAACTAAAAGCTAGTCTGAATTGAGGAACTTCTGAAAATAATTTGAACTTTGTAAATTACATCATTGTTTCTATGCTTTATAAACATTTTTATCACTCTATATGAGACATTAAGTATTCAGGATACAGATAATGACTGATGGCCCCCAGTGATATGTAGATCGTTTGCTATACCTCCATTCATCTGGGAGGATCATGATTCACAGGTTAGATGACACATTGTTAAGTTTATGAGACCTAAAATATTACATCAACAAAATAGTCACCAAATCTGGAAGGAGAATTACAGTGAGCAATAATGCATCACCAGATACCAAGGAAGAGTAACTAAAATTAATAGTGTCTTACAAGTTACCTTGAGTTACGTAACAGATCAGGTTTCTATTGTTTAACTAACTTCCAGAAAACTAGAAAATTGAAAGTAAGGTTGTGCCGTTTTCCTAACAGCAAATTATACATTTTGATAGTTCATCATTTTTTACTAACCTTACTCTGGATTTCATTTTTATTATTCTGTTTGTTTGTTTTAATTCTAACTTTTAATTTATATTTTAAACAACTGTATGCCATTTTAAACACTTTTGGAAATTTAGGTAGGGTACAAATTACTTATACTAAAAATTTCTTATAGATACTCAAAAATTATTTAAATGAATTTTTAGCAATATTGACACCATCTTGAATCTCAAAGTCCTAGAAAATGTATTTTAGAGTTTTAATAACTATTAAACATAAAGCAAAAATAAGAATCATGACTTTGGAAATGTAGCCTACCCATGCACAGATATAGATGTTTAAAGAGACCTGAGGTTTGATATTTTGTAATCTCTTAATCTACTTTAAACTGTGATTCAAACTTGGGAAATGTGTTTTTTCTTTACCATAAGACATTTTTGTGATTAATTTTCCAATTTATCAACATGGAATTTATCCTCAGGCCTTATTTTTCTTTTGGGTCTGGATGCCACAAGACTACAGTTCCCAAGTTGGAGACAGATATCCACACTGGCTGGAAATATGCTCCCTTGTTTTTCTTGAGGCCTGGACTACGTTAGAATGTCAGAGGTTAAAGTATAGTATAAAAAGGGCATTCAGAAACTGCAAAAACAGATATTTTTGGATTAAAAAATATCACCCATCTTATATTGAAAGGTGGGTTACATTCAAGCAAATAACAGGATAATGCCTGAATATATCATTTAAAAGCATGAAAATATGGCCAACTCAATGGAAATTTATCAGTAGATTTTAAAAACCTTTATCCTAATCTCAAAGCAATTTATATGTGTGGTTTCTGGAATAATCATGTATGCCAGTCTCTAAACTGTCAAGTTCGACGGAAGTCTAATGTTACATAGCTATGTAGATCTGGAGCTGTTTGCCCTCCTTAGAATCCTTTTTAGGTTTCTGCCTTTTAAGATTTTGATGGGTTACTTATTTCATGGGAATGAATAAGATATATGTTTTTTCTTATGTCCCAGGTGCCTCACCATACCCAGGAGTGCAAATAGATGAAGAATTCTGTCGTCAGCTTAAAGAGGGGACACGAATGAAATCTCCTGAATATTCCACTCCTGAAATGTAAGTCTTTCTTCAGGCTAAGGGTCATCAGACTAAATTAACTTGGATAAAAGGGTCAAAGTAAGCATTACAGATCATATAAGATAGTAAGTAAAATCTTGTTCAATGACAACACACTTCTTTTGCCTTTCTCAAGTATAAAGGCATACCTCAAAGGTATTGCAGGTTTATTTCCAGACTCTTGCAATAAAGGTCACATTGAAGTAATGCAAGTGCAAGTCACACAGTTTTTTTTTTGTTTCCCATTGCATATCCTATATAATAAAAGCCTAATATGCTAAGTGTCCAGTCATCTGGTTGGCCATTCAACCCATCCAAAGCTTAATATGCTAATGATATGCTAAGGCTGCTTAACTGCTTGCTATGACGTGCACTAACCACCAGGGGGCAAACAGTCGACTGGTCGACCAGTTGCTATGACATGCACTGACCACCAGGGGGCAGATACTCCAACCAGTAGGTTAGCTTGTTGCTGGGGTCCAGCCTATCAGGACTGAGCGAGACAGGCCGAACACGCCCTGGAGCCCTCCCACAGTCCTTCCCCGGCTGGCCAACATCCCATGTCCCCCCCAGCCTCGATAATGCACTGGTGGGGTCCCTTGGCCTGGTCTGCACCCTCTTGCAAGCTGGGCTGAGGGACCGCCCCCCTGAGTGCACGAATTTCATGCACTGGGCTTCTAGTAAGAGTTATATAGTTGATCATTTTTTAATAAGCTTACTCTGGATTTCATTTTTGTTATTCTGTTTGTTTTCATTCTAACTTCTAATTTATATTTTAAACACATGTAAGCCATTTTAAACACTTTTGAAAATTTAGGTGGGAATCAAATTAACAAATAAAAGATGAACTATATAAGAGTTATATGCAATGGGAAACTGTAGTTTAAGTGTTATAACGTTATGTCTAAAATGAAGCAATGTACATACCTTAATGAAAATGTTATAGCTAAAAAATGCTAACCATTATCTGAGCCTTCAGAAAATTATAATCTTTGTGCTGGTGGAGAGTTTTGCTTCAATGTTGATTAAAATGCAATATGTGTGAAGTGCAATAAAACAAAGAACAATAAAATGTAGTATGCCTATCATAATTTAAATATGTTCTAAGAAACGAGAAATACAAAAATCATATGAAGATGCATATACTGACATTTTTCATCAAATTTATAAATTGTGGAAAGTGTTCAACTACTAGATATAACCATGTCACTGGTCCCTTTTAACCTTAGATTTTATACTTATATATTTATGTTTTTAAAAATTGAATAAAAATGGCCACCAGAAGCTTGAGTTACAAGAATAGCTTCCCTTAGCCTTTTGGAAGAGATGTGACCACACACATTATATCAAACTGGAGCCAAG
>NW_005358217.1:149920-156010 GCF_000412655.1 Myotis brandtii
CTTGATTCTTGGGCTCCTCTGGTCTGCTATTGGGTGTCTGTATAATATTCTTTATTTCAGTCCGTGTATGCTTAATTTCTAGTTGTTTCTTTATCATAGCATCGAGGGTCTCATTAGTTTTCGTGAGTCTCTCCTCAAGTTTATTGGCAGCTTCTAGCACATTTTTGCAAGCCCTCAAAATTGCGTTTTTTAGCTCTATATCGTCCATTTCTGTCATGTTTTTTTGTCTCCGCATTTTTTATGCTTTCTTGGTGCACCCCCTAGTGGTCTTTGTGCGCAGTCTTGTTCTAGTTGAGCCTTGATTGTTGTAGTTAATACTAGAGGGATTTGACCACCAGGCCGACTGGCTGTGTGAATCAGCTGTGTCTGCCGCGGAAAACTTCTGTCAGGATCTCTTAATGAATCAATAAGTGAATCTAGAGAGTGACATCAGAGGAATGACAGCACGAGAGGTCATCTTGTTATCTCCCTTTGAAGTTTCAACATTTGAACAGCAATAATTCAACAAAGGATTTCTTGCTCAATGCACAACCAAGTCTGAGATATCTACTCATTGAAATATCTGAGGATGGGCAAGTAGGAGTGAACAAAGGAGGTAGAAAGAGAGAAGAGGTGAGACAGTGCTAGTGATGTGCAGCTTGGAGCTCAAGGTGGGGCTCAGCCCTGAGAGGGGAGGAATCAGGTTGCCACTGGCACTCCCTTCAGCCAGAAGGAGCAAACAGATAGAGTGAACATTCCTGCAGAAGTGGGCAGTACTGCCCGCAGCTGATCCCAGTGATCTGGGCAGGGGCTAAGCACAGAGGTGTGGCCATGGTTGTATGATAATTCCAGACAGATAAACAAAGCCACAGAGCCAGGCTACCCCCACTTATCCTCCTAGATCTCACCTCTGCTCAAGCTCCCAGAGCTAGAAGCAGGCCTCCGAAGAAGCTGTAGCAGTGAGTGTCAGGTTGCAGAGCACATTATCTGCAAACCCAAGAACTGGTACTATGGAAATACTTTTACCCTGAGCAACAGGCACATTGTGCAACTACTCACAGGGTTGGGTGGAAACACGGAAAGGAGGCCTCAGAGATCAGCTAGCTAGCAACCATTATTTGGAGAGCAAAGCAACAAAGAAAGCAGCCAACTTCCCTCAGCTCACGCCACCCCCACCCCTTGAAGCTGGACTGCTGGCAGCATCTGGCTGCAGGGCACAGCACTTAGATATCACGGATTTGGAAACCCATTTCCCACCACATTCACCTATGTGATTAGTTCCCTGAGTCAGAGGTGACCTGAACACAGGGACAAGCCCATTTTCTACCACGCTGAGGAGACCAGAAAACCCAGAGCAGTGCAAGAGAACTAAAAATGTGTGATTCAGCACCACCTACTGGAAAACAATAGAAAGACTTTTTATCAATTTATAGAGAAATGCCATGCATACCTGGTATGTAGATGCCTAGACAGAGTTAGGATCCATCAAATATTATGAACCACCAAAGTAGCAAGACAGCTCAGAAATAAAGTGAAAAATCTCCAGAAAATAAACATGAAAATATGGAAATATCTGATTTAAATGACAGAGAACACTAGATTGCAGTTCTGAAAAAAATCAATGAGATGCAAGAAAACACAGATAAGCAGTTTAATGAACTCAGAAACAATATCAACAAACAAAATGCGTACTTTTCCCAAAGAGATTCAATCTTTAAAAACAAACAAAATAGAAATTCTGGAGATGAAGGATTCAATAAAAGAGAGAATGAACTAGTGAGCAAATGAAATAAGCTGACTAGATGGAGGAAAGAATTAGTGATATAAGAGATAGAAACCTAGAAACAATGCAAATCAAAGAAAAGAAAGACTTGACCATAAAAAAATGAAAGAACTCTATGAGAACTATCTGATTCCAACAGAAAGAGCAATATAACATTAATAGGCATACCAGCCGAAGAAGAGGAAGAGAAAGGGACTGAGATCCTATTCAAATAGTTGATGAGAACTTCCAAAACCCATGGAGAAAGAGCTAGGTCCTCAAATCTAAGAAGCAAACAGAACACCTAGTTACCTAAATCCAAAGAGGACATCTCCAAGGCATATTTTATTAAAACTGTTAAAAATTAATGATAAAGATGTATCAAGGCAGCCAGAAAAGAAGAAAGTAACCTTTAAAGGAAATCCCATTTGGTTATCATCAGACTTCTCAGCAGAAACTCTACAAACCAGAAGAGAATGCAATCAAATATTCAAATTACTAAAAGAGGAAAATTACCAGTCAAGAATAATATATCTAGCAAAGTTATTCATTAGATATGAAGGAGAAATAAAGACTTTTCCATACAGATAGAAGCTGAAAAAATTTACCACCAGAACACCTCGATTGCAGGAAATACTCAAGGGGGTTATTATACCTGAAACAAAGAACTAAAGGTCACAACACTCTGAGTAAGATCAACAACAAACTCACAACATAAATATTTTGTGACAAGAAAAACCTAAAAGAGGAAGCAGTAAAGATCTGAATTTGCAAAGGGGATGGAGAGTAGATGCATTCAAAATAAAAATAACTACTGTATATATAAAACTTTATTTTTCATAAACCTGTGGTAACCACACACACACACACACACACACACACACACACACACACACGAAACAAAGGAAAGAAGTATGGAATACCACCAAACTAAAACAGACAGAAACACAAAGTTAAAGAACCAATGGGAGCACAGAGCTACCAGAAAACAAAAGATAACATGGCTATTGGAAATCTTTATATTAGTACATCAATAAACACCCTAAATGTGAATGGACTGAATTCACCTATAAAAAGGCACAGAGTAGCAAACTGGATGAAAAAAACAAATATTCTGCTTTCAGAAGACACATCTAAACTGCAAAGACAAATATAGGCTCAAAGTGAAAGGGTGGAAAATGATTCCCCAAATAAATGACATCCAGAAAATCAGGTGTAGCCACTTATATCTGACAAAATAGAGTTTAACAAAACTAACAAGAGAAAATATGGATATTTTATAGTGATAAAGGGAACACTACACCAAGAAGATGTAACACTTCTTAATACGTATGCACCCAATCAGGGAGCACCCAAATATATAAAGCAACTACTAACAGAAGTAAAGAGAGAAACTGCCAAAAACACAATCAGGGTAGAGGACCCAAATACCCCACTGACAGCTATAGATAATCCAAGCAGAAAGTAAATAAAGAAATATTGACCTTAAATGACACATTAGATCAAATGGACATAATTTACAATCACAAAGCCTTTCATCCCAGAACATCAGATTATATATTCTTATCCAGTGCACATGGAACATTCTCAAAGACAGACCATATGTTGGGACATAAAACTAATATCAACAAATTTAAGACAATTGAAATTATACCACGCATATTATCTAACCACAATGCTTTGAAATTAGAAATCAACTGCAAAAGTAAGTTAAAAAACAACAGGAAATATGTGGCGATTAAACAACATGCTACTGAAAAATGACTAGGTCAAAGAAGAAATAAAGGGTGAGATAAAAATAAAATAGAGATAAAGGGGATCCAAGATGGTGGCTGAGAACATGGATGTTATGGACTAAACTTGAATTATAACTAAAAATACAGAGCAATCATCCTGAATAACCAACTGAAAACTAGCTGAAGAGAAGTCTTATAGCCAAGGATTTAAAGAAAAAGT
Source organism: Myotis brandtii (assembly GCF_000412655.1). Classification (NCBI taxonomy): domain Eukaryota; kingdom Metazoa; phylum Chordata; class Mammalia; order Chiroptera; family Vespertilionidae; genus Myotis; species Myotis brandtii. The sequence continues at coordinate 153,618 of NW_005358217.1, forward strand.
CACATCAAGATTGGTAGGAAGGGCAGAGGTGCAGAAAATGGCTAGCCTGGCTCACACAGGCAGTGGATGAGATTCCAAAGGGATATTTCAGCTGCAAAAGTTCCCCTAAGGAGTGTGAGATTTCAACCCCATACCAGGATCCTCAGCCCAGAGCATCAAAGACAGGAAGAGGCTCACACATAACATCTATCTGTGAAAATTAGCAGGGATTCTGTTTGCCAGGGAGAAATGGGAGTATCCTAGAGACACAATGCACTCTAAAAGGGATAACACACTAATTTTGTTTGCAGCTACTCACCCTGGGCTCCAGTGGAGGGAGTACAGAGCAGATTAGAGTTGTGTGAAGAGAGACTGTTTTGTGGCTCTGGGGAGAAAGCTAAAGAAACAGTTGCTGGTACACCCGTGCAGAGTCACTCTCCCAAACCACAGGTGCCATTTTTTGGTGAAATACTCCTCTCTATAGGGCATCAGCCTGAGGGAAAGCAATAGCCCCACCCTTTGGACTCCCACTTCCCCACCCTGCAGAGATTATGCCCTACTGAGGAGTCAGCTGCCTGGCATGGGTGTAGATTTTTGGGGAGAAGCAGGGATGTCAGTGACTGAATTGGGTGGGTTTGGAGTGGAAACTATTCCCCTCACTTTCCTATTAACCTGATTGGTGCCTCCCATTGATGAGAGAGCTACTAGCAACACTCACGAGGTTCCCATAGTTCCACTCTCCAGAATCCTGCGGCCCCATCCTCTTGAATCTTGGTGGCTCTACCCTATCATGTTCTAGGCAGAAACCAGGAAAAACTGAGATGTGTGGCTTAGGGTTGGGTGTCATTCCTCCCACATTTTTCCAAGCCTGACCAACAACTCCCACTCTCCCAACTCCCTGCAGCTCTGCCATGCTGAGATCAGGCTCTTGGCAGAATCTGAGACTAGTGAATTGTGTGGCTCTATGATGTGGGAAACTTTTCCCTTGCATTCCCCAGCAGTAAAGAGTCCTCCCTTCACACAGCCAAATGTTGGTCTGCTTGGGCATGGTAAATTCTGATGGCCTTACCTTGATGACTCCCTGAGACCTTACCCCACCATAAATATGTGTGAGCACCCAGCGGGTGGAAACTAAACTGGTATACTCTGTGTTTCCTGCTGAGTTGTCTCAGACATAGCACTGGCATCGAGTGTGAACCTGTATAGATATGGTGAACACCACTTGCCCTTACCTGGTGAATCACTGATAACATATCTCATGCTACTCAACTGCTGCCAGAGCATCTTTCAGTGACAGAGTCTAACAGGCAGCTGGCAGATAGAGGCAGGAAAAGGCAGATCTTAGCGTACCTTAACACTTTTGCTGACCTGCTTTTGGACCCAGTGCTGGTAAAAACAAGCCTTGGTGTGCAACTTGATCCTTCCTATGCACCATCAGGCCCAACAGAGGTAGCCACAAACTGTTATTCATTTTTAACCTCTAAAAAGGTTGCTCAGGGCCAGTCACAGGAAGCATCTGACATTGGCTTGCACCAGGGTCCAGCCCAAGAAGCCCTAGAACAGGGGTGGGCAAACTTTTTGACTCGAGGGCCACAATGGGTTCTTAAACTGGACCGGAGGGCCGGAACAAAAGCATGGATGGAGTGTTTGTGTGAACTAATATAAATTCAAAGTAAACATCATTACATAAAAGGGTACGGTCTTTTTTTTTTTTTAGTTTTATTCATTTCAAACGGGCCGGATCCGGCCCGTGGGCCGTAGTTTGCCCATGGCTACCCTAGAACCAACACTGCCAGTAGACAACTTGAGACATCAGAACAGGATCCAAATAGCTTCACAAGTGGCATATCCAAAGGGAGATCTCAGCAGGTGCCTGACCCAGCTGAAGCAAATTCTGCTTTATGTGGTCAGCACCTTCACAGCTGCTCATACACTGTGGTTGGGGTTGATCCTCACAGTCAGACAGCCTGAGGATCGACCTCACACACAAACAAGTCAATAGCATCAAGACTCAATTACAACAGGAGGCCCCACATAACCCACACAAGGGACATTCCTGCAGTACCCAGAGTAGGTGAACTAGGAGACTGCCCCACAAAAACTGGGACTCATGGCAGATCTACCTAATACATATAAACAAACACAAAGAGGTAGCCAAAATGGGGAGAGAAAGAAACATGCCTCAAATGAAAGAAAAGGAAAAATCTCCAGAAAAAGAGCTAAATGAAATGGAGGTAAACAATTTCCCAGATATACAGGTCAAAGAATTGTTATAAAGATGCTCAAGGAATTTGATTACTACAGCAGCATGCAAAAGGACATCTTATCCAATAAAAGACAAAAAGGGTAATTAACCGTACCTCTGCTATGCTTCCCATTGGCTAATCAGCGAGATATGCAAATTAACTGCCAAC
>NW_005358217.1:156211-163790 GCF_000412655.1 Myotis brandtii
CCACCTGCCGCGGCCCAGCTCTGAGCTCCAGAAGCAACAATGTTTCAATTATAGATGCTAAACAAACCCCAGATATTGCATTCAGCCCGCCGCGGCCTCAGAGCTGGGAGTCTCAGTGAAGGCAACAGAGTTTCAATTATAGAAGGTAAATAAATCCCAGAATAAAAAAAAAAGAAAAAAAGGAGAGGCTGGGAGCTTCAGTCGCTGGCCAGCCTGAAAACGGCCCTCATCCCCTCATCCAGGCTGGCCAGGCACCCAAGCGGGATCCCCACCCTGATCCAGGACACCCTTTAGGGCAAACCAGCTGGCCCCCACCTGTGTACCAGTCCTCTATTCTATATAGTAAATGGGTAATATGCAAACTGACCCTAACAGCAGAAAGACTGGGAATGACTGGTCACTATGACACACACTGACCACCAGGGGGGCAGACACTCAATGCAGGAGCTTCCCTCTGGTGGTCAGTGAACTCCCACATGGGGGAGCTCTGCTTAGCCACAAGCCAGGCTGATGGCTGCCAGTACAGCGGTGGTGGTGGGAGCCTCTCCCGCCTCCTCAGCAGCGCTAAGGATGTCCGACTGCAGCTTAGGTCTGCTCTCCGCTGGCAAGTGGACATCCCCCAAGGGCTGCCGGGCTGCCAGAGGGATGTCTGATTGCCAGCTTAGGCCCAATCCCCCGGTGAGAAGACCTAAGCCAGCAGGTGGTCATCTCCTGAGGGGTCCCAGACTGCAAGAGGGCACAGGCCGGGCTGAGGGACCTCCCCACCCCCCGAGTGCACAAATTTTTGTGCACCGGGCTTCTAGTATATACCATAAAAAATAACCAGTTAAACAGGAAAAATATAATATCTGAAATGAAGAACACACTAGTAGGAATAAACACTAGGTCAGATGAAGCAGAGAATAGAATCAATGATTGGGAAGACATGGTAGAAAAACACACCCAATCAGTGAAGCAAAAAGAAAATTAAATTGAAAAGGAGGAGCCTTGCCGGTGTGGCTCAGTGGTTGAGCATTGATTCATGCACCAGGAGGTCACCAGTTCAATTCCCAGTCAGGGCACCTGCCCAGGTTGTGGCTCGATCTCCAGAATGAGGCATTTCAGGAGGCAGCTGATCAATATTGATATTTCTCTCTCATCGATGTTTCTATCTATTTCTCCCTCTCCCTTCCTCTCCTAAATCAATAAAAATATCGAAAAAAAAAAAATTAAATGAGGATAGTTTAAGGAACCTTTGGAAAAACATGAAGTGTAACACAATCCACATCATAGGGGTACCAGAAGGAAAAGAGAACAAGCAAAGAATCAATAACCTATCTGAAGAAATAATGACTGATAACTTCCCTAACTGGTGAAAGAAATGACACACTAGTCCAGGAAGTACACAGAGCCCAAAAATCATGAACCACAAAGTCATAAACCAAGACAAATCTTAATTAAAATGGCAAAGGTTAAAGACAAAGAGGGAATCATAAAAGCACCAAGAGAAAAATAGTTAATTATCTACAAGAAAGCTCCCATAAGACTATTAGATGATTCTCAAAAGAAATATTTCAGGCCAGAAAGGATTGGCAAGAAAGATTCAAAGTGATGAAAAATCAAGGACTTAAACCAAAACTATCTTAAATAGCAAGACTATAATTTAAAATGGAAAAAAAAATAATAAGCTTCCAAGACAAGAAAAAGCTAAAGGAGTTTGTTACCACCAAACCAGTAGCAATCCTATATAATAAAAGGCTAGTATGCAAATCAACTGAACGGTGGAACAACTAGTCGCTATGATGCACACTGACCACCAGGGGGCAGACACTCAATGCAGGAGCTGCCCCCAGGTGGTCAGTGCGCTCCCACAGGAGTTGTGCTGCTCAGACAGAAGCCAGGCACCCACATTGGGAGCAGACCTAAGACATCAGTCGGACATCCCCCAAGGGCTCCTGGACTGCGAGAGGGCACAGGCCAGGCTGAGGACCCCCCCAAGTGCACGAATTTTGTGCACCAGGCCTCTAGTAAATACATAACTATCACTAATCACTTTAAATGTAAATGGCTTAAATTCTCCAATGAAAAGACATAGGGTATGGAGTGGAGGTGGTCAATGGGAAAAAAAGTGGACATTTGTGATGCTTTCAACAATAAAGATAAATAAATTTTAAAAGGACATAGATTAGCTGAATGGATAAGAACACAAAACCCATATATATGCTGTCTATTAGAGACACACCTCAGAAGGAGAGATTCACACAGACTAAAAATAAGGGATGGGAAAAGATATTTTGTGCAAATAGAAACAACAGCAAAATCTGGGGTCACGATACTTATATCTAAAAAAATAAACTTTAAAACAAAGTCTATAGTAATAGATAGAGAATGATACTACATAATGATAAAGGTATCAATCCAACAAGAGGATATAACCTTTGTAAACTTTTATACACCAAACATAGAAGCATCTAAATATATAAAGTAAATATTGATGAACATAAAGAGAGAGATTGAGAGTTATATAGTTATGGTAGGTGATTTTAACAACTCATTGACATCAATTAAAAGATCATTCAGACAGAAAATCAACAAGGAAATAACAGCCTTCAATGACACATTAGATCAGGTAGACTTAATATATATCTTCAGAGCATTTCAGCCCAAAGCAGCAAAATATATATTCTCTCAAGGGAACATGGAACATTTTGTTGTATAGACCACAAGTTAGGGCAAAAATAAAGTCTCAATAAATTTAAGAAGATTGAAATAATATCAAGCATCTTCTCTGACCTGATGGTATGAAACTAGAAATCAATCACAAGAAAAAAAAAACTGAAAAGCATACAAAGAGATGGAGGCTAAACAACATGTTACTAAACAATGCATGGGTTCAAAATGAGATCAAGGACATAATCAGAAGTTAACTTGAAACAAATGAAAATAAGAACACAAAAACTCAGTTGGCAAAAACTAAAAGTATTTCCCTTAAAATTAGGAACAAGGGAGGAATGTCCACTTTCAGTACTCTTATTCAACATAGTACAGGAATTTCTTTCCACAGCAATCACACAAGAGGAATCCAAATTGTAAAGGAAGAAGCAAAACTGTCATTATTTGCAGATGACATGACAATGTATACAGATAACCTAGATCCACCAAAAAACTACTAGAACTGATAAATGAATTCAATAAATTAGCAGGACACTAAATAAATATCCAGAAGTAGGTTGAATTTTTATACTCCAATAATGAACTACTACAAAAAGAAGCTAAGAGAACAACCCCCATTTATGATAGCATTTTTTAAAAATCCCTAGGAATAAACTTCACTAACATTACATCTTAAAGAATTAGGAAAAGATTAACAAAAGTAGCCCAAAGTTAGCAGAAGGAAATAAGAAAAGTTAGAGCAGAATTGGATGAAATAGAGAACAAAAATACTATACAAGAAATTAATGCATCAACGAGGTAGTTCTTTGAAAAGATTAACAAAATGGAGAATAAAATCATATGATCTTATCAACAGATACAGAAAAAACATTTGATAACATACAGCATATATCTATGTACAAAACAATACAATGGACACAGAAAAAGTGCCTCAACATAATAAAGGCTATATATGACAAACCCTCAGCTAATATAATGCTCTATGGTGAAAAACTGAAAACTCTTCCTCTAAGATTAAGAACAAAACAAGGACGTCCATTCTCACCACCTCTATTCAACATAACACTGGAAGTTCTAGCCAGAGCAATCAGGCAAAAGAAAGAAAGAAAAGGCATTCAAATGGGGAATGAAGAAGTAAAAGTTTAACTCTTTGCAAATGATGATTATGTACCTAGAAAACCCTAAGGACTTTAAGACAAAGTTATTAGAAACAAATACAGTACATTTTCAGGGTACAAAATCATTGTACAAAAATTCACTGCATTCCTATACTAACAATGAAATTTCAGAAAAAAATAAAAAATTACTTTTGCAATTGCAACAAAAAAATAAGATTCCTAGGAGTACACTTAACAAACTTACCCGAAAACTACAAAGCATTATTTATTTATTTGTTTATTTTATTTAAAGAGATTGAAAAATACACAATGAAATGGAAATATTTTTTGTGTTCATGGGTTGAAAAAATCAACATAATTAAAGTGTCCATATTACCTAAAGAAATATACAGATTTAATGCAATTTTCATAAAAATTTCAATGACATTTAAAAAAAATAGAATAAAAAATCATCTGATTTATGTGGAACCACAAAAGACCTTGAATAGCCAAAGCAATCTTGAAAAAACTGAAGGAAGCTGGAGGCATCATACTCTCTGACTCCAAATTATAATACAAAGTAACAATAATCAAAACGGCATGTTAGTGACAGAAAAACAAATACACAGATCAATAGAACAGAATTAAGATCCCAGAAATAAGCCCACAATAATTTTCAACAAAGCCAAAAACATACAATGGAAGGGGGGAAATCCTCTTTAATAAATGGCGCTGGGAAATTCATGATGGCCAAGACATAGAAACAACTAAAGTGTGCTTCAATAGATAATTAGATTAAAAAAAAATATGTGGTACATACATACAGTAGACTACTACTGAGCCATAAGAAAAGATGAAATATTGCCATTTGCGACAACTTGGATCAACCTTGAGAATAGAATGCTAAGTGAAATAAGTCAGACAGAAAAAGTTAAGAAGCATATTATTTCGCTCATATGTGGAATATAAAACTGAAAGCTACAAATGAACAAAGACTCATAGCCTCAGATTGCAGTATGGTGGTTACCAGAGGGAATGGATTTGGGGAAGTAGTACTAGTAAGTGGTAAAGGGAATCAAATATATGGTGATAGAAGATGATTTGATTTTGTGTGGTGGGCACACAATGCAATATGAGATCATGTATCATATTAATGTGCACTTGAAACCTATAGCAGGTGCTAAAAACAGATTTGAAGACCTATTTTTTTCAGAAAGATTTATAGATAAGTTAATGACTACCAATTGTTTTAATAAAAAGCAATTTCAGCCCTAACCGGTTTAGATAGAGCATCGGCCTGCAGACCGAAAGGTCCAAGGTTCGATTCTGGTCAAGGGCATGTACCTTGGTTGTGGGCACATCCCCAATAGGAGGTGTGCAGGAGGCAGCTGATCGATGTTTCTCTCTCATTGATATTTCTAACTCTCTATCCGTCTCCCTTCCTCTATGTAAAAAACCAATAAAATATATGTTTTTTAAAAAAAGCAATTTCAGCATGAAACTGCATTTATTACTTAATTAATGACTTATTTGCTAGTCATTGGAAAATACAGGCTGGGAATGCAGTGTTCCAACTTAAAATCTAAAAATGATTGCATTGTTACACCAATTTACAAAGATTTGTAAAGGTATTTAAAGATCAGACTCCAATTATATAAGTTTCTAGATCATGAGGAGAGCCCAAAATTCAAGAATATTTAAAGCCAGTTGGCCTCAGAACAAATGCAGCTATCTCCCCATTCACATCATTCTTGTACTGCTAAAGGAGTTTGACAACAAATGTACTAGTAAATGCTAGGTTGCTCTTTTTAAGTTAGGGTTTTCTAAATATGTGGGCTTAGAAGTGGTCCAATTATCACTAATAATATGCATAACAGTACTTCTATGCATACAGACCTGAAACAAGTGGGTATGAAAGTGGCATAAGAGTAATGGACAGGTGTGGTGCAGGAAGCCTTCTAAAAAACCTCATTCTAAGTCCATAGGAGAGAACATGGCTTGAAAATAATTGCAAAAATGTGATCTGAGGTGTCATCGATTAGAAAAGTTAGAAAAGCAATGGGAATGAGAAAATGGAGATTTTCTTGGCTTTTTTTTTCATTTTCAGCTACCAGACTATGCTTGACTGCTGGCATAGTGTGTGCACCCTGAGACCCAACTTCTCTGACCTGGTCGGGCGTCTTGGAGATCTCCTTCAGGCCAGTGTTCAACAGGTATTCATTGATTCCTTTATTCTATCATTCAATATATTTTTGTTGTTGTCTATTAAGGCACAGTTCTTGGCGCTGTGAGCACTACAATGTTGGACAATACCCAAATTCCGTACTCAGGAAGCTCATAATCTAGTCTATGGGAATGTAAGGGAAGTAACTATAATGTTACAGAAAAAGTGAAACAAGAAAACAGGGAAAATAATAAACCCCTGAAGAGGGTACATGTGATTAGAGACAAGGTCAGTTCTTCATTAAAATATTTATTGAGCATCTGTCTAGTCTGTGCCAAGCATTGAACAGCACACTGTTGATTTAAAGATAAATGGCATGACACCTGACCTCAAGGAACACACAATCTAGTAGGGAAGCAAAATAACAAAAACAAGGTTTGTAGTAGAGTATAATGAGTAGCAGGAAGAAGGGACATAAGAGTCTTGAGAAATAAACAGGAGTTAAACTACTGGAAAAGTACAAAAGGAATTCTAGGCAGAAGGAATAGCATTTGTTAAAATTTGGTTTTGCCATGATATTTCTTTCCTCATAAAAGGTTGAACATAGCCCTGACTGGTTTGGCTCAGTGGATAGAGCATCGGCCTGCGGACTGAAGGGTCCCAGGTTCGATTCTGGTCAAGGGCACCAAAAAAAAAAAAAGGTTGAACATAAACATAGGTGAAAATCTGCCATTCGCTGAAGCATTATCTCAATATGTTGACTTGAAACTCACCAAGTGTTTTTTTCAGCCTACTTACTGTCAATAGAATTGGGGAATTTTAATGACCTATTTCAGTGATGGTGAACCTTTTGAGCTCGGCGTGTCAAAATTTTGAAAAACTCTAACTTAACTCTGGTGCCGTGTCACATATAGAAATATTCATAATTTTTTTTGATATTTGCAACCATAGTAAAAAATATTTATATTTTTGATATTTATTTTATATATTTAAATGCCATTTAACAAAGAAAAATCAACCAAAAATATGTATAAAATGAACAAAAACAGAAAAACAATGTAAATTTAGGAAAAAAATAATAAAAACAATGATAATCAAATGGTACGAAAACTAGAAATTAGTGACTTTTTTGGTGCTGAAGTTTGTCTGCTAATTCTTCGATTGCAGGTTCATACTTGGTGCACTTCAAGGCCAAGCAAGCGCCACTAACTTCATCTGTTAGCCGGTTTCTTTTGTTCATTTTAATATTATTTAATGCTGAGAACAAAGTCTCACAAAAATATGTTGATGAAAAAATTGTTAGCAAAGCCATCGCTAGATTTTTTATGTCGCTAAAAGTGTCAGGTACTCTATTCCAAGCACTCAAAATTTCTTGTTCGTAGTTGCACTCTTCTTCATTATTCAAACGATTTCATTCCAGATTTTCAAGTTTCGACCTTAAGTCAACAAACACATGAGTCCAAATGCTACCTTGAAAATCTGCAGGTTGCATCTCTAAATTGTCAATTTGCATCCATTGGAAATCCTTTAATTCCAAAGTACTGTAAACAACTACATCCGGATACTTAATTATTTTAATGGTCTGTTCTAGGCTTCTAAATTGGTCGAATCTTTCGCTGAACTGTTCAAATAACGAGTTTACTATATTCTGGTACATAAGTATGGA
>NW_005358217.1:165003-168346 GCF_000412655.1 Myotis brandtii
AACGCACGGGAAGCTTACCCGAGGCACATGTTGACAATAATGAGGTTGTTTCCAGAATTGGGCATTTTGTCACTCGAGTAAAAATAAAATGTCATGAGTAAAGATTAATCTCTTTATAGTGCAATTCTTAACCTTTTTATATTAATGTCAATATTGGAACAATGTATCTTGGATGTTTTCACTATGTATCTTTGCTACACAACACTGATGTACATGTTTACATCCGGTTTTAGAATTCCATTATTGATTATGATTAACGTGAGTAATAATATTACTCGAGTGATGCCCAACTTTGGCCATTGCAAGAGACAAATATTTGAATTATGCAATTTTTTGTCTCTGTCGATGCGTGTCACCCAAAATGAGTTCGCGTGTCACCTCTGACATGTGTGTCATAGGTTCGCCATCACTATCCTAGGGCATGGAAAACTAAGGAGAAAATAATCAAATGGGACTACATCAAAATAAAAACCTTCTGCACAGTAAATGAAACTATCAACAAAATGAAAAGAGAGCCCACTGCATGGGACAACATATTTGACAATGATACATCTGTTGAAGGGTTAATATCCAAAATATATAAGGAATTCCTACAACTTAACAAAAGGAAGATGAATAATCCAATTAAAAAATGGCAAAGTACCTTAATAGACACTTCTCCAACATGGACATACAGATAACCAAGAGACATATGAAAAAATGCTCCAACTCACTGATCATCAGAGAGATGCAAATTAAAACAATGAAGTACCCCTCACACCTATCAGAATTTCTACTATCAACAAATCACGAAATGTCAAGTGCTGGCAAGGATGTGGATAAAGGGAACCCTAGTACACTGCTGTTGGGAATGCAGACTGGTGCAGCCCCTCTGGAAAATAGTATGGAGTTCCCTCAAAAAAAATTAAATACGGAACTGCCATCAGACCCAGTGATCCCACTTCTAGGAATATATCCTAAGAAAGCCGAAACACCCAATCTGAAAAAAAATATATGCACCTCTAAGTTCATAGTAGTGCAATTTGCAATAGCTAAAATCTGGAAACAGCCCAAGTGCCCATCAGTTGATGAGTGGATAAAAAAGCCATGGTACATTTACACCATGCAATACTATGCAGCAGTAAAAAAGAAAGACCTCTTACCCGTTGAGACAGCATGGAGGGACCTGGAGAGTATAATGCTAACCAAAATAACTCAGTCAGTGGAAGACAAGTATCACATCATCTCACTCATATGTGGAATCTAGTGAACAAAATAAACTGATGAAGAAAATAGAGACATAGGAGCATGGAACAGACTGTTGAATCTCATGGGAAGGCGGGAGTGGGTGGGTGGATTGGTAGAAAGAGATCAACCAAATTACTTGTATGTATATACTAGAGGCCCAGTAAACAAAATTCATGCACATATAGAGCCCCTAGTGGCTGCGGGCTGCAGGCCGGGGCCTCCTTTCCCCATGACTGCCTGCCGCCGCCGCCGCCGCTGGCAGGGGCCTCTCTTCACATCCACCTTAGCCTTGCACTGCCCGCTCACCTGCTCCACCATCCCACTGTGGTCCCACTCTAGTCGGGGCCCATCAGGGCTTGCAGTGCCTCCACTGCTGCTTGCTGTCAGTGCCGTGTCACCGACGCCCGCCATGTTCTGCACTGTCCCCTGGTGGTCAGCGCACATCTAACTCCAGGTTGGTCGAACTCCTGCCCATAGGTACAATTTGCATATTAGCCTTTTATTATATAGGATGCATAACCCATTGTCATAGACAATAGGGTGGTGAAGGCAAGGGTTGGGGGGTGGGGCAGAATGAGAGAAGTCAATGGGGGAAAAAGGGAGAATATGTAATACTTTCAACAATAAAGATTATATATATGTTATTTTTAACATATATATATATATATTTCAAAATAATTATTTGAGTAAATGAAACTATCAACAAAATGAAAAGAGAGCCCACTGCATGGGACAACATATTTGACAATGATACATCTGTTGAAGGGTTAATATCCAAAATATATAAGGAATTCCTACAACTTAACAAAAGGAAGATGAATAATCCAATTAAAAAATGGCAAAGTACCTTAATAGACACTTCTCCAACATGGACATACAGATAACCAAGAGACATATGAAAAAATGCTTCAACTCACTGATCATCAGAGAGATGCAAATTAAAACAATGAAGTACCCCTCACACCTATCAGAATTTCTACTATCAACAAATCACGAAATGTCAAGTGCTGGCAAGGATGTGGATAAAGGGAACCCTAGTACACTGCTGTTGGGAATGCAGACTGGTGCAGCCCCTCTGGAAAATAGTATGGAGTTCCCTCAAAAAAAATTAAATACGGAACTGCCATCAGACCCAGTGATCCCACTTCTAGGAATATATCCTAAGAAAGCCGAAACACCCAATCTGAAAAAAAATATATGCACCTCTAAGTTCATAGTAGTGCAATTTGCAATAGCTAAAATCTGGAAACAGCCCAAGTGCCCATCAGTTGATGAGTGGATAAAAAAGCCATGGTACATTTACACCATGCAATACTATGCAGCAGTAAAAAAGAAAGACCTCTTACCCGTTGAGACAGCATGGAGGGACCTGGAGAGTATAATGCTAACCAAAATAACTCAGTCAGTGGAAGACAAGTATCACATCATCTCACTCATATGTGGAATCTAGTGAACAAAATAAACTGATGAAGAAAATAGAGACATAGGAGCATGGAACAGACTGTTGAATCTCATGGGAAGGCGGGAGTGGGTGGGTGGATTGGTAGAAAGAGATCAACCAAATTACTTGTATGTATATACTAGAGGCCCAGTAAACAAAATTCATGCACATATAGAGCCCCTAGTGGCTGCGGGCTGCAGGCCGGGGCCTCCTTTCCCCATGACTGCCTGCCGCCGCCGCCGCCGCTGGCAGGGGCCTCTCTTCACATCCACCTTAGCCTTGCACTGCCCGCTCACCTGCTCCACCATCCCACTGTGGTCCCACTCTAGTCGGGGCCCATCAGGGCTTGCAGTGCCTCCACTGCTGCTTGCTGTCAGTGCCGTGTCACCGACGCCCGCCATGTTCTGCACTGTCCCCTGGTGGTCAGCGCACATCTAACTCCAGGTTGGTCGAACTCCTGCCCATAGGTACAATTTGCATATTAGCCTTTTATTATATAGGATGCATAACCCATTGTCATAGACAATAGGGTGGTGAAGGCAAGGGTTGGGGGGTGGGGCAGAATGAGAGAAGTCAATGGGGGAAAAAGGGAGAATATGTAATACTTTCAACAATAAAGATTATATATATGTTATTTTTAACATATATATATATATATTTCAAAATAATTATTTG
>NW_005358217.1:168513-169582 GCF_000412655.1 Myotis brandtii
ACCCCTCTCCCCTACCATTTGTCTCTAGATCGATCTATTCTTGTTCATCAAATTATGTTGATCATTATATCCCACAAATGAGTGAGATCATGTGATATTTATCTTTCTTTGACTGGCTTATTTCACTTAGCATAATGCTCTCCAGTAATAATCTCAACAATAAATATTTTTTTAAAGAAACAAAAATTTAAAAAAAATTAAGGTGAATAAAAGAAAATCACAAAATCCATATATTGTATGAATTCATTTATATAAATTGTCCAGAATAGGCAAATCTATAGAGGTATAAAGTAGATTGGTGTTTGTCTAGGGCAGTAGTTCTCAACCTGTGGGTCGCGACCCCTTTGGGGGTCGAACGACCCTTTCACAGGGGTCGCCTAAGACCATTGGAAAACACATATATAATTACATATTGTTTTTGTGATTAATCACTGACATAGGAGCATGGAACAGACTGTTGAATCTCATGGGAAGGCGGGAGTGGGTGGGTGGATTGGTAGAAAGAGATCAACCAAATTACTTGTATGTATATACTAGAGGCCCAGTAAACAAAATTCATGCACATATAGAGCCCCTAGTGGCTGCGGGCTGCAGGCCGGGGCCTCCTTTCCCCATGACTGCCTGCCGCCGCCGCCGCCGCTGGCAGGGGCCTCTCTTCACATCCACCTTAGCCTTGCACTGCCCGCTCACCTGCTCCACCATCCCACTGTGGTCCTGCTCTAGTCGGGGCCCATCAGGGCTTGCAGTGCCTCCACTGCTGCTTGCTGTCAGTGCCGTGTCACCGACGCCCGCCATGTTCTGCACTGTCCCCTGGTGGTCAGCGCACATCTAACTCCAGGTTGGTCGAACTCCTGCCCATAGGTACAATTTGCATATTAGCCTTTTATTATATAGGATGCATAACCCATTGTCATAGACAATAGGGTGGTGAAGGCAAGAGGGGTGGGGTGGGGCAGAATGAGAGAAGTCAATGGGGGAAAAAGGGAGAATATGTAATACTTTCAACAATAAAGATTATATATATGTTATTTTTAACATATATATATATATATTTCAAAATAATTATTTG
>NW_005358217.1:170988-171503 GCF_000412655.1 Myotis brandtii
AGTAGCAACAAAAATAATTTTATGGTTGGGGGTCACCACAACATGAGGAACTGTATTAAAGGGTCACAGCATTAGGAAGGTTGAGAACCACTGGTCTAGGGCATAGAGGATTCCCAGGAATGGATGGGGCAGCTAATGTGTATGGGCTTCCCTTTAGGGTGATGGAAGTATTCTAAAATTTATTGTGGTGAATGTTTGCATGAAACTCAGTATGGTATAAATTTGTGACTTTTACACATTTTCCAGTTTTATTGAGATGTAATTGACATACAACACTGTATAAATTTAAACTTTACAGAATAATGACTTGACCTTCATAAATAGCTGAATGTTTACACAATACAAATGTCATGGGATGTTAGATGTTTTAATAACATCTAATATCTCATATAGATACAAAAATGGTTATTAGTTCACTGTGATGAGAACTCTTAGGATTTACTTTTTAAACAACTTTTATATATACCAGTGTTAAATATGATCATCATGTTATATAATTTATATCATTTTTACAA
>NW_005358217.1:171631-184058 GCF_000412655.1 Myotis brandtii
TATATATATATTAATTGATTTTAGACAGAAAGGGAGAGGGAGAGAGAGAGAGAAACATCAAAATGAGTGAGAATCTTCAATCGGCAGTCTCCTCCTGCATGTCCCCCACTGGGAATGGAACCCACAACCTGAGCACATGCCCCTACTAGGAATCAATTCGTGACCCCTAGTTCATAGGTTGATGCTCAACCACTGAGTAACCCTGGCTGAGTTTATGACCCTTTTTAGATTCCACATATAATAAGAACATAAAGTATTTGTATTACTCTGTCTGATGTATTTTACTTAGCATAATGCCCTTCAAGGTTTATCCAAGTTGTTGCAAATGGCAGCATTTCCTTCTATTTTATGGCTGAATAATAAAAATATTATAAATAATATAAATTACATTTAAAAATATATATGTTCATCTGAAAACAGACACAGATTGTTTCCATGTCTTGGCTCCTATAGATATTACAGTAATTAACATGGGTGTGCAGATGTATCTTTAACATAGTGCTTTCATTTCCTTTATATATTCTCAGAAATGAAATTCCTATATCATATCATAGTTCTATTTTGAATTTTTTGAAAAACTTTATACTGTTTTCCATGTCAATTGTACCAATTTACAATCCCAACAACAGAGCAGCAGTGTTCCCATTTGTACACATCTTCATCAGCATTTCTTATATCTTGTCTTTTTTATGATAACCATTCTAACAGGCATAGAGTGATATCTCATTACGGCTTTGATTTGCATTTCCCTAATGTATAGTGTTGAGAAGTTTTTTATGTATGTATCTGTTGGCTATTCATATATCATCTTTAGAAAAATGTCTATTCAGGTCCTTTCACCATTTTTTATTTGATTTATTTTGATATTGATTTGTGTGGGTTCTTCATATATTTTAGATATTAACTCCTTATCAGATATTTGGTTTAAAAATATTTGTTTCCCATTCTGTAGGTTGACTTTTCATTGTGTTGATTGTTCCTTTTATTGTGCAGAACTTTTTTAGTTTGGTGTAGTCTTACTTGTTTATTTTTTATTTTCTTGTTTATGCTTTAGGTGTCATATGCAAAGAATCATTGTGAATAACCATGTGAAACATTTTTTCTTCTAGGAGTTGTATGGTTTCATGTCTTAAATTAAGTCTTTAATACATTTTGACTTAACTTTTGTGAGTGGTGTAATATAGTGGTCAAGTTTCATTATGTTAATTAGCTTGGTTTGGGTAATTATTTCATCATATACACATATATTAAACTAGTGGCCCAGTGCACAAAATTTATGCAGGGAAGGGGGGTTTCCCTTCAGCCCAGCCTGCACCCTCTCCAATCGGTCCTAAACCAGCAGTTGGGCATCCCTCTCACAATCTGGGACCACTAGCTTTTAACTGTTCACCTGCCTGCCTGCCTGATTACCCCTAATCCCTCTGCCTGCCTACCTGATCGCCCCTAACTGCCTCTGCTTGCCTGCCTGATTGCTCTTAACCCCTCTGCCTGCCTGCCTGATCGCCCCTAATTGCCTTTGCCTGCCTGTCTGATGACCCCTAACTGCCCTCCCCTGCCGGCCTGATCTCGCCCCTAACTGCCCTTCCATGCTGGCCTGATGTTGCCCCTAACTGCACTCCCCTACCGGCCTGATCTCGCCCCTAACTGCCTATGCTTGCCTGATCGCCGGGGTCTGGGGTGCAGGTGAATGGGATTCCTGGCTGGCAGGCTGCTGACAGCAAGCTATCCAACAGCCAATTCTGCAAGGAATGGGGCTCCCTCCTCCCTCCTGTCAGGGTCTGGTTTGAAGGCCAGCCACACCCCAAACCACATGAGACCCAGAGTTCTACCGTGGCCCGGCTGGATGGGGCCCACAGCCCCCTCCTGCCCCAGCGCCACAGCATCCCAGGGCCCACAGCCCCCCTCCAGCCATGATGCCACGGTGTCCTGGGGCCCACAGCCCCCTTGGTAGTCAGTGCTGGGTCGCTGTGGTGCCCATGTCAGCGGCAGTCAGTGCTGGGTCGCCGTGCCGCCATGGTTGCCCGGGACCCATGACTGACTTCCGTGGCGCCCACAGTGGCAGCAGTCAGTGCTGGGTCACCGCGGTGCCCGTGGGAGCCAGGAGGGAGGGACTGAGAGGTCAGCAGTTCAACCCACTTGCCAGTCCCCGCCCACCCAAGCCTGCTGCGTGCACAGCCTGGCGTTCGGTCGTCCGTTCGGTAGTTTTGGATGTTACGGACCCTGGCTCTTTATAGATAGATATAGATATAGATAGATATAGATATAGATATATCATTAAGTTGTATATTTTAAGTATATGCCATTTGCATTTATCAATTACACCTCAACAAAGTTGGAGGGGAAAAGGGACCAATAAAGGGTTCTTTTTTATTGTAACCATGGATACCTACAACAGCAAACAATCCATCGCTAAGATTAAAATTAATTTATTAATTCAGGTATTGATAATTCTCTTTCATCACTGATGATTTTATCTTTCTCTCCCTCTCTCTTCCTCTATGAAATCAATAAAAAATAAACAACAACAATAAAAACAGAGACACTTATGGAAAAGCCTATCACCTCCCCTTGTGACCATGATAATATAGAGTGATTAAGAAAATGTATCTGGAACAGAATCCTAGCCTTACTAACTTTGTAACCTTGGGCATATTACTTAACCTGTCCATTCCTCAGTTTACGCATTTGTAAAATCAGGTACTAATAGTATCTTTCTTCATAAGATGTGGTGAGTAAATAAGAAAATAGATGCAAAACACTTATTATAGTGCCTGCCACATAATAAGAAGTGCTTCTTATTATTTTATCACATTTTGGATTTGATTCTTGATAATGGATTATCTGTAGAGGGCTAAGGGGCAGATGATGTCATCAGATGACTTGGCAATGGGTAACAGGAAAACCAGTGTTTTAATTGGGAACCTATTCCCCAACACTGACAGAGTTATGAAGCTCTAATGTTTGTCCTCCCTTCCTCTCTTGTAGGATTGTTTATTTAAGAAGAGAGAGGATAGGGGAAATTAAGAGGGAAGAAGGGAATATTCTGTATAAAACATGTTTTAATAAAAAACACTGAATCCACAAGTTTGTAAATACATCCTTATTAATCAGCTTCTATAGCACAAAAGATGTTGCTCTAAGTTGTTAAGAAAATATTTTGAGGTAAATAGAAAAATAGAGCAAATTTCTGAACTGTCCAATGAAGGCCAGCAGTTCTTCTTATAGCCAGATGTAGGCAGGAAAGGATATCACAAATACAAATTAGTATATTTGTCCCTTGGAAATGATGGATACATCTGTTTTCACATGCAGGATGGAAAAGACTACATACCCCTCAATGGCACTGGTGGAGCACCCACATTCATGGCCCTGGATCCTGTACAAGAGACCATAAGTAATAATATCATAATGGAAGCCAGGTGAGATCCAATAGCTTCTGTTTCTTTGAGATGATGGTTTGGAAAACTGTTAACAAGGTTAATTGTCTAGAATTAGTAACTGTTTTAAAGGGGGAGCAGTAAATTATATTCCTCTTTTCTCAGAGTTCTGAACCAATTGAAACATAAATAACAGTGCCAATTTAAGGTCTTCATTCCAGCTTTATTGTTGACATAAGCTAGATCAGAGAATTGGTTTATAGGTGCAACCAGATGGATTTTTAACACTCTCCTGGATTAGATTTACCTTAAAATTTCAGAGTTCCCCCTCAGGGAGAATACACTCTTTGCAAGAAAGAAAGTCCTTGAAAAAAGCATGGCAATTAATTCTCTTTACCTGTCTGATAACTAACTTCCCCTTTCGCAATGAGGGGTGGGGTAAGAGATTCAGGTGGAGTGTGCCTTTTACAGAGTGTCCTCCACATGGAAATGAGAGGAGTTAAAAAAAAGTGTCCCTGCCAACAAGGTATATTGAATGATAAGTGGAGAGGGCCCAAGGGCAATTGAGGATAAGACTAAGCACAATTTAATTCACCTCAAGTGAACAATGAATATATTAAATACTTTTGTGTTCAACATTAGTCTTAGCCACTGAGAGGGTCTAAAATAAGACCACTCAAAAAACTGACAATCTATTATTGAGATAAAACGTACATAATTATGAGTAAGTCTAGGGAGTTTTGTCAAGAGGGCATAAATAAGTGGTGTGGATTAATTCATAAGAGTTCAGAGAACAAAGAAATCAACATAAAGTTAAGGCATCAAGTAAGGTCTCCATTTATAGTTGTGTAGTTTGTGTAAAACACAACTCAAGGAGAAAATGGGGACTGAATCCAGCTCATGTTCTGCTTGATAATCCCTATGCCCAACATAGCTTTGTATGCCTAGAGAAAGGGACATCTTTCATAGTTACTTTATCATTCATTGAGGGTACAGGGGAGGATTCTGTCAAAAGGTGGTACCTTTTACTAATCTATACAATATATAGGGTGGTCATGACCTTAGTAGAAGATTCCTAGAGGAGCTGAGGCTAACAGTAAAGCCACCAAGGGTGGAGCAGCATTTACTCAGCAGTTCCCAAATCCATTATATAGTCATTAGCTGAAAAATTCGTATGATTCCAATGATATTGTGCTGGAACTAGGTGCACTACATCTCTATTACTCATGACATATATTTTATTTTTCAACATAAATCTTTTTTTAAAAAGTTTCAGCTATCAAAGTTTTCCATATTTTACACATCACATGGTTCATTCAAGCCTAACCTATTTTGCACTTGATTGGTTGACATTTCCTTTATAACACTATACACATTTAATGACAGCTATAAGTCACAGTGTTTTTCAGAAGGAAGACAATCATGGAGTCATCCTAGCTGGAGTGTTAGGAAATATACCATACACAGTCCTTTAAATTTTACCTTTTTTTAAAGAATGAAGAAACCAAAGCTATGAGGTGTGGAACGTTCTGGGTTCATCTAGAGAAGCACTGAGAATTGAGCTCTGATCCATGAGGCCTTGTCTAGTTGTTTATTCAGCACTCCTGTTGTTGTTCAACCATTGGCTGGACATATTATTTCCAATCATATCTATATATACAAGTATAAAAGCCTAAGCAACCGGCCGACCGGCCGACTGTTTGACTGTCCAACCGGTAGCTATGACTTTCACTGACTACCAGGGGCAGACACTCAATGCAGGAGTGGAAACCACAGGCATGGAAACATGGAACAGACTGATGAATCTCAGAAGGAACAGGGGAGGGGGAGGGTGGCAAGAGATTAACCAAAGATTTTATATGCATACTGGAGGCCCGATGCAGGTCCCTTGGCCTGACCTGCACCCTCTCGCAATCTGAGACCCATCAGGGAATGTCAGAGAGCTGGTTTTGGCCCGATCTCCACAGGCCAGGCCGAGGGACCCCACTGGTGCACAAATTTAATAATGAGGAGGAAGGGAATGCCTTCTCCACTTGGAGATTTTTCTTCAGGAGGGCTGCATGAAGTAAGTCTTGGAGAGGATCAAATTTCATTTTATTAGTTTCATTTTATGCTGGCCATCAATCTATAGTGACATGTGCCTTGGGGAAACCATGCA
This sequence comes from Myotis brandtii, assembly GCF_000412655.1. Lineage (NCBI taxonomy): Eukaryota > Metazoa > Chordata > Mammalia > Chiroptera > Vespertilionidae > Myotis > Myotis brandtii. Next base: position 177,167 of record NW_005358217.1, read on the forward strand.
GTGAAATGAAGGAATGTGCACAGTCAGGGACTCTATAATTATTTGAGGGCTTTGATCCATTCCTGTCTCATGTTACTGGCTGGCACCAAGTAGTTCACCTATAGCTAACTTCTCCATCTATGCACCTGTATGCCCAGACCTGACTCTCAACACTTACCTTTATTTCTGTGCATTCATGGTGAGACCCAGCAGCCATGGTAGAGCATGCCAACAGCCAGGCCCCATTCGGTTACTATCACACCTGTAGTTGACCGTGGTCCTATTTCCTTGCTCTGACCCATACCACTATGTTTGCATATGCAACTGGTCCTTTACACTACACAATATCTACAGTTGGCACCTTCAACTGACTGTATGCATACCACTAGCTATGGGAACCACTGCTGTTGTACTGGTTCCTAGCTGTTTGACCTGAAGGACCCTCAGAGGACCCTAATAACACTTGCAGCCACTGAAGAAGCCCCAAAGCATTTGCAAAAGGCCACACAGTTGTCAATGCTGCTGACTCCAGTGACCTAAGTTAAAGAGACAGTAAGACCTCTGGACCCAGTGCCACCACATATTCCCACACTTGTCATCCTTCACCACTAATCCAGAGTATCATAGCATACTCCAGTGTAAACCCACCCACAGGTGAATGGCTAATTTTTTTAATGAAGTTAGTTCATACATTCTGAAAAATGTGATAGCTTCTTCAAATGTACAGACACACATGCAAGGCTACAAGAATCACTATAATTCAGGGAAACATGAAAATACCAAATCCATAAAGAAAACTTACTTATAATAAATATGTTTCTAAGGAAAAATAAGAAAACTTCTAGAAACTGAATCCAAAGAAATGGGTATCCATGAATAGCTCAAAAAGAATTTGTAATACTAATTCTAAAGATACCCAGAGAGCTACAACAGAGCATAGATTAACAATTTAGCAACCAAGGGAAAAAAAATAAAAAAATAAGTAATAAGTTCAAGAGTGAGATAGAAAACATAAAAAAAGAACAAAACAGAAATTTTGGAACTGAAGAATAAAATGATTGAATTGAAGAATTCAATAGATAGCCTCAATAACAGAATTGCTCAAACAAAAGAAATAACTACTGATATAGAAGACAGATCAATTGAAATTAACCAATCATAACAGAAAAAACGAATGAAAAGTAATGAGGAAAGCATTCAGTACTTTGGAATCTCAGAAAGAGAAAGGAGGAAGAAAGGGGTAGAAAGTTTATTTAAATAAATAATGATGGAGAATGTCACAACTGTGGAAAAAGAAGAGATATGGATATCCACATTTATGAAGCTAAAAAGTCACCTCAACATTTCAATCCAAAATTATCCCCACCAAAACACATTATCATATGGCTGTCTAAAATAAAACACTAAGTAGTCATGTCGCCAAGATGATGACATAGGTCATTCCTGAATTTTCTTGTCCTTAAAGAACAACAACTACTTATGAAAAATATACCAGTTCAGTGTGGCTGAAGTATCACTCTGCCCCACAGAGATCAAGACAAACTGCATTAGAAGGGTAAGAAGAATGGCTATATGCTGACTGCATTGCCCTTCCCCAGGCCACAGCATCACAAAGTGGCAAGGTATTTCCTGAACCTACTATTCCTCCACTGGGGAAAAAAAGCCTGGGAGGACATCCAGCTCCCTCCAGCATTATGGATCACTTTGTGGGAGCCCCTACTCTGGTCTAGCTAAATGGGAATTGTAGGAGAATCAGTGGGGCTAAACCACTGGAAATCTGATTATGATGGAGAAGGGAAGAGAGTCTTGCCACAAGAAGCACTTGGGTCTTGAAACACTAAGTTTCTTCATGCAGAACCCAAGTAGTAGTCCCATCAGGTTTTCTCATCTTCAGAGCCAAGATAGTGGTAGTCTGACCCAGGAACACTGCTGGGTGCATGATTTGGAGCCTCAAATGGGTTTTATTGGATCTGGAGCCTGGTCTGCTTATGCCCAGCCAAGGTACAGATGCTATGGAGAGTAGCTTCCAGTCCCATATGAGCAGAAGGGCTGGCCAGAACATCTGAAAGCTATATAAACCAGCAATGTTCAAGCCAAGAGGCAGGCAGGCAGAGCTGATTGCCCCCACAGCAAAGCAAGTACTGGGCAAGGAAGATTTACCTGCTATACCCAGGCAGAGGAGTTAATTCATTTCCTTACCCACTGATTAGTGTAGCTACCAGCCCCTCCCAACCAGAAATCCTGTTTAAGAAACTTTGGAAGTTGACTGCAGTGAGCCCTCCCCATTCTGCTTATTCAAGAAAGCTTATCATGGCCCTATTTTCTATGAGTGTAGCTCTCAGTGTGTCTGGCAAGTTGGAGGCTGTATACCCCAGAAAGCTCAAGCAGAGAAGTAGAATGTTGGAGCTAATACTCTGCAGAGCAAAGATAGTGGCTCTATTTAGCCAGAGATCTTGGAGCAAGGGTCAACTTGAGTCAAAACCATAAACAGACAGCCTTACCTACATTTGAGCTGCTTCTCTTGCTATACTCATGTAGGGAAACTACTCATACCCCACTAATTACTTTATATACCCTTCAGCTTGCCTGAATAGAGAACATAACCAGAGCACACATGAACCTATAGAGCTAATCCAATAGCTCTTATTACAGTGGCACTTAAAAAAAATAAGAGTATAGCCCATGGCTTTCCCCATATACAAAGAAAACATGGTCACCTTACCTAACAAGACAATTCAGTGTACACTCTTGCCTGATTCAGGTGCCCAAACAATGAGCCATGCAGACCCTGGATCCCATCTGCTACCCTTCCAGACCAGGGAAACTAATTCATGCCTTCACCTAATGGTTTGTGTAGTAACCAGTCCTGACAATACAGTAAACATGAACAGAGAATCCAGGCAATAGTAAAGTCCATCCAGAGTTCAAACAGTTTCTTCAACCCAAATATTCCCTAATAGCAGACCCTACCTTCCCAAGGATATTTCCAGTACCCCAAACTGAGCTTATTTGTGAAGAATTGTCTCTGTCAAAACAAACTTGTAAACTCTTAAAGAGGAGTGTCTGCTTACACAAGAATTCAAAGATCAAAGAACAAAACAAGTACTTTATCAAAGAGAATGAAACATTAAAATAGAACCAAACAGAAATTCTGAAGATGAAGAAGTCAATAAAAATAATCAAGAATGAACTAGCGGAAAAAGATGGCGACCGGCAAGAAGGGAGGGAGGGAGAGTGTGTGAGAGAGTGAGGGAGCAATAGAGGAGTGTGTGGACGTGTGTGGTGTGTGTGAGTAAGAGCTAGGGACAGCTAGATCCTACAGATCTTCCAAGGGGCTGCTGAACCAGGCAGTCTTAGACAGCAAAACCCCGCTGCCACCGCAAACACTCCAGGGAGGACACCGCCCAAAGACCACACCATCTTGAACAGAACTGCTTGAGACTAGGATCCTAGCCTCGCCACTACCCAATGTGGTCTCAGCCGCAAACCTGGACCCTACAGCCACTCGGGTAAAAGACCTACGACCACAGCTGGAAACCCACGGACACCAAGATACCAGGCACCCCAGCTGCAGATTTCTGTGAGTCACAGAGTCAATTCCCCTCCCTGCCGGCCCCACAGCAGTGGCATAGGAACTGCCAGACCCTCTCCGCACAAACATACAGTAGTGGCGGCTCTACCTGAATTTGAGCCTGGGTATGCAGACACGGGAAGTTTGTTTCCCGCAACCAGAATCCACGCCCAGGCAGGGAGGCTGTGCTGAATTTGAACCTGGGGATCCAAACTCAGAGAGTTTGTTTTCCGAGACCAGACCTTACGCCCAAGGAGGGAGGCTTCGCTGAATTTGAGCCTCGGTGTCGATCTGGGGGGTTTGTTTTCTGGGACCAGATCTCACGCCCAGGCAGGGAGACAGCACTGAATTTGAGCCTAGGTGTGCGATTTGGGGGAGTTTGTTTTCCGAGACCAGACCCCGTGCCCACATAGGGGAGCAGCACTGAATTTCAGCCTGGGGGCTCGAACTCAGAGAGTTTGTTTCCCAGGACCAGACACAGTGCCCACACAGGGAGGCAGTGCTGAATTTGAGCCTGGGTGCACCGACAGGGGGAGTTTGTTTCCCGCAGTGCACACCTGTGTGACCAGACCCCACGCCCACACTGGGCGGCAGTGCCACCTGACTTTGATTCAGGGCAATCGCACACAGAAGGCTGTTTTCTGCAGGGCAGGAGTGGACCTCCTGCAGACACAGTGCAACTGTGCAACCCGGGCTCCCAAGCAGACCAAGGACCCTGATTCTCTATGCAAGAGGCAACACTGAGCTCCAATGACTTGACTCTGTTTCTCATTGTGCACGCCTGGGATCCCTGAATCCCAGTGCATTCACACTAAGAGCCAGTGACTCTAATTCTTGTCGCATGCACACACAGGGATCCTGATTCTTGGCGTGAGACTGCACCAAGCAACAGAGACACTGATACTCGATTCTCGGCACGGACACAGGGGGTCTCTGACTCCTGACATGCGCTAGGGGACTCTGATTGTTGGCACATGCCAGCGGGGTCTCTGTTTCAGCATGGAGCAGGCTGGGTCCCTGATTCTAGTTGCGCACATGAGGCCACACTAAGCGCCTGTGACTCTGATCCTGGGCGAGCATGGCTCCCACCAACCCACGGCAGCCACACGACTTGGTGCCAGAGCTCTTCATTGACACTCAGGGAGTGCGAAGCTCCCACTGCACACGGCCCAGGCCCCCGCAACTCGACATTTGAACCTTCCGGTGATTCAGAATGGGGAGACAACGAAACAATCCCCAGAGGAAAGAAAAAGAGGAATGGCCAAGAAAGGAAATAAGTGAAATGGAAGCATGCAACATGACAAAAAAGAATTCAGAGTAATGGTCATACAGTTCATACACCAGATGGATGAGAAAATCAAAAAAAACCTATGCAATCAGGAAGAAATTAAAAGTGATATAGCTACAATCAAAAACACCATGGAAGGTTTCAACAGTAGACTAGAAGAAGCAGAGGACCGAATTAGTGAGTTAGAAGATAAAGTACAAAAACAAGACCAATGTGAATAGCAACTGGAGAAAAAAATTAAAAATCAGAAGTAGAGCCTAAGGGAGCTTTGGGACAATGCAAAATGAAGTAACATATGCATAATAGGGCTGCCAGAAGGACAAGAAGAGCAGCAAGGATTAGAAAATCTATTTGAAGAAATAATGACAGAAAACTTCCCTGATATGGGGAAGAAAAAAGTTACACAAGTACAGAGAGTCCCAAGCAAGATAAACCCCAAAAGACCCACACCAAGACACATCATAATAACGATGGCAAAGGTACACGACAAAGAGAGAATCTTAAAGGCTGCAAGAGAGAGACAGAGAGTTACCTACAAAGGATCCCCCATCAGATTATCAAATGATTTCTCAACAGAAACATATCAAGCTAGAAGGGAATGGAAGGAGGTATACAAAGTGTTGCAAAGCAAAGGACTGAATCCAAGAATACTCTATCCAGCAAGACTATCAACCAAAATTGAAGGGGAAATCAGGAGCATTACAGACAAAAAAAGGCTAAGGGAGTTTATCACTACCAAGCCAGCAATGCAAGAAATGCTAAAGGGAATGCTGTAAAAAGAAGAAATAAAAAGGTAAGCAGGAACACAGGCACAAAAATTAGAAATGGCTACAAACAAGTACCTTACAATAATAACTTTAAACGTAAACAGAATAAATGCTCCAATCAATAGACATTGAGTGACTGAATGATAAAAAAACATGACCCACATATATGCTGTCTATAAGAGACCCACCTCAGAACAAGGGACTCACACAGACTGAAAGTGAAGGGATGGAATAAATGACATAGAGACCAAAAAAACAATACAGAAAATCAATGAAACCAAGAGCTGGTTCTTTGAAAGGATAAACAAGATCGACAAACCTCTAGCCAGGCTCACCAAAAAGCAAAGAGAGAGGACCCAAATAAACCAAATCAGAAATGATAGAGGCGAAATAACAACAGACCCCACAGAAATACAAATGATTGTTAAAAAATACTATGAACAACTCTACTCCAACAAACTAGACAACCTGGAGGAAATGGACATATTTCTAGAAAAATACAACATTCCAAAACTTAATCAGGAAGAATCTAAAAATCTCAATAGGCCAATAACTATGGAAGAAATTGAAGCAGTCATCAGAAAGCTTCCAGCAAACAAAAGCCCAGGACCAGACGGCTTCACAGGGGAGTTTTACCAAACATTCAAGGAAGAACTAAAACCTATCCTCCTCAGACTACTACAAAAAATTCAGGAGGAAGGAACACTTCCAAGCTCATTCTATGAAGCCAGCATCACCCTAATACCAAAACCAGGTAAAGACAACACAATGAAAGAGAATTACAGGCCAATATCCCTCATGAACATAGATGCTAAAATCCTCAACAAAATTGTAGCAAATGGGATCCAGTATTACATCAGAAAGATCATATAGCATGACCAAGTAGGATTTTCCAGGGGATGCAAGGATTGTACAATATGTGCAAATCAATAAACAAATTGAGAGATAAAAATCATATAATCATATCAATTGACACAGAAAAAGCATTTGACAAAATCCCACACCCTTTCTTGATAAAAACTCTCAGCAAAGTGGGAACAGGGGGATCATACCTCAACATAATAAAAACCTTATATGACAAACCTACAGCCAATATCATACTCAATCGGCAAAAACTAAACTCATTTCCCTAAGAACAGGAATAAAATTTATTTATTGATTAATAAATGTATATTCTGTGGCTTTGGGGTGAAATGTTCTGAAGATGTCAGTTAATTACATCTGATCTAGTGAGTCACTTAGGATTGCTGTTTCTTTGCTGATTTTTTGTTTAGAGGATGTATCCAG
>NW_005358217.1:185040-186570 GCF_000412655.1 Myotis brandtii
TGGTGCAGCCACTGTGGAGAACAGTATGGAGTTTCCTCAAAAAACTAAAAATAGAACTCCCATTTGACCCAGTGATCCCACTTCTAAGAATATATCCCAAGAAGCTAGCAACATCAATCAGAAAGGATACATGCAACCCTATGTTCATAGCAGCACAATTCACCATTGCTAAGATTTGGAAACAGCCTAAGCGCCCATCAGCACATGAGTGGATTAAACAACTGTGGTACATCTACACAATGGAATACTATGCTGCAGTAAGAAAGAAGAAATTCTTACCATTTGCAACAGCATGAATGGAACTGGAGAGCATTATGCTAAGGGAAGTAAGCCAGTCAGAGAAAGATAAATATCACATGATCTCACTCATTTATGGAATATAATGAACAACATAAACTGTTGAACAAAAACAGATCCAGAGACAGAGAAGCATTGATCAGACCGTCAAACCTCAGAGGGAAAGTAGGGGAGGGTGGGGGTAAGGGGGAGAGATCAACCAAAGGACTTGTATATGTGCATATAAGCCTAACCAATGGACACAGACAACAGGGGGTAAGGGCATGAGTGAGGGGAGTTGGGGGGATAATTGGGGGATGAGGACAGATATGTAATACCTTAATCAATGAAGAAATTTAAAAAATAATGAACTAGCAAGCACAGGAGATAGAGCAGATCAGATGGAGGAAAGGATTAGTGATATCAAAGATAAAAATCTAGAAATGATACAGATAGAAAAAAAGACTTGAAAATAAAGAAGAAAGAACTGTATGAGAACTATCTGACTTCATCAGAAAGAGCAATATAAGAATAATAGGTATACCAAAAGAAGAAGACAGAGAGAAAGGAACCGAGCTTATTCAAGCAAATAGTGGATGAGAACTTCTCAAAGCTATGGACAAAGCTAGATCCTAGAATCCAAGAAAGAATCAGAACATCTAATCACTTTAATCTAAAAAGGCCTTTTACCAAGGCACATTTTGTTAAAACTGTAAAAATATTATTGATGAAGAAATCCTTATCAAGGCAGCCAGGGAAAAGAAGAAAGTAATTTATAAAGGAAATCCTATTAGTTTATTATCAGACTTTTCAGCAGAATCTCTACAAGCCAGAAGAGAGTGGAACACAATATTCAAACTACTGAAAGAGAGAAATTAACAGCCAAGGATAATATATCCAACAAAGTTGTCCTTTAGACATGAAGGAGAAATAAAGGTTTGTCCAGATACAGAAGCTGAGGAATTGATCACCAGAAAACATCCATGAGATAGTTACTCTACCTGAAACAAAGAACAAAAGTCACAAAGCTATGAATATGATCACCAACAAACTTACAGCATAAACTGGGATAATTTATAACAACAAAAAACATAAAAGACATGGGAGTAAAGGTCTGAATTTGCAAAGGAGGATGGGTATTAGATGCATTCAAAAGAAAAAGAACTACTGAATATATGAAACTTTCCTTTTCATAAACCTAATGGTAACCACACACACACACACACACACACACACACACACACACACACACAC